>NW_027479297.1:0-160721 GCF_051014685.1 Ptiloglossa arizonensis | reverse complement strand
TCAATCCGTTCGAGAGATATGGGAGTTTGAAGCCAAGAAATGGTTGAGAAGGCAAAAAATTTTTCGCAATTCTGCTGCTCCAAACGCTTAACCAGAATGGCCTAGGCAAAAAATACACATACCGTTGTAATCGTGCGAGTTTCTACTTTCAGATGCAATAGGAATTTTTGGGTTAGGTCAATCCTTTCGCGAGATATGGGAGATTGAAGCTAAGAAATGGTTGAGAAGACAAGAAATTTTTCGCAATTCTGCTGCTCCAAACGCTTGACCAGAATGGGCTAGGGAAAAAATACACATACCGTTGTAATCGGGCGAGTTTCTACTTTCAGATGCAATAGGAAATTTGTGTTAGGTCAATCCGTTCGCGAGATATGGGAGCTTGAAGCCAAGAAATGGTTGAGAAAGCAAAAAATTTTTCGCAATTCTGCTGCTCCAAACGCTTAACCAGAATGGCCTAGGGAAAAAATACACATACCGTTGTAATCGGGCGAGTTTCTACTTTCAGATCCAATAGGAATTTTTGGGTTAGGTCAATCCGTTCGCGAGATATGGGAGTTTGAAGCTAAGAAATGGTTGAGAAGACAAGAAATTTTTCGCAATTCTGCTGCTCCAAACGCTTGACCAGAATGGGCTAGGGAAAAAATACACATACCGTTGTAATCGGGCGAGTTTCTACTTCCAGATGCAATAGGAATTTTTGGGTTAGGTCTATCCGCTCGCGAGATATGGGAGTTTGAAGCCAAGAAATTGTTGAGAAGGCAAAAAATTTTTCGCAATTCTGCTGCTCCAAACGCTTAAGCAGAATGGCCTAGGGGAAAAATACACATGCCGTTGTAATCGGGCGAGTTTCTACTTTCAGATGCAATAGGAATTTTTGGGTTAGGTCAATCCGTTCGCGAGATATGGGAGCTTGAAGCCAAGAAATGGATGAGAAGGCAACAAATTTTTCGCAATTCTGCTGCTCCAAACGCTTAACCAGAGTGGCCTAGGGCAAAAATACACATACCGTTGTAATCGGGCGAGTTTCTAATTTCAAATGCAATAGGAATTTTTGGGTTGGGTCAATCCGTTCGCGAGATATGGGAGTTTGAAGCTAAGAAATGGTTGAGAAGACAAGAAATTTTTCGCATTTCTGCTTCTCCAAACGCTTAACCAGAATGGCCTAGGGAGAAAAAATACATACCGCTGTAATCGGGCGAGTTTCTACTTTCAGATGCAATAGGAATTTTTGGGTTAGGTCTATCCGTTCGCGAGATATGGGAGTTTGAAGCCAAGAAATTGTTGAGAAGGCAAGAAATTTTTCCCAATTCTGCTGCTCCAAACGCATGACCAGAATGGGCTAGGGAAAAAATACACATACCGTTGTAATCGGGCGAGTTTCTACTTCCAGACGCTACAGGAATTTTTGGGTTAGGTCAATCCGTTCGCGAGATATGGGGGTTTGAAGCCAAGAAATGGTTGAGAAGGAAAAAATTTTTCGCAATTCTGCTGCTCCAAACGCTTAACCAGAATGGCTTAGGGAAAAAATACACATACCGCTGTAATCGGGCGAGGTTCTATTTTCAGATGCAATAGGAATTTTTGGGTTAGGTCAATCCGTTCGCGAGATATGGGAGTTTGAAGCCAAGAAATGGTTGAGAAGGCAAAAAATTTTTCGCAATTCTGCTGCTCCAAACGCTTAACCAGAATGGCCTAGGGAAAAAATACACATGCCGTTGTAATCGGGCGAGTTTCTACTTTCAGATGCAATAGGAATTTTTGGGTTAGGTCAATCCGTTCGCGAGATATGGGAGTTTGAAGCCAAGAAATGGATGAGAAGGCAACAAATTTTTCGCAATTCTGCTGCTCCAAACGCTTAACCAGAGTGGCCTAGGGCAAAAATGCACATACCGTTGTAATCGGGCGAGTTTCTACTTTCAGACGCAACAGGAATTTTTGGCTTAGGTCAATCCGTTCGCGAGATATGGGAGTTTGAAGCCAAGAAATGTATGAGAAGGCAACAAATTTTTCGCAATTCTGCTGCTCCAAACGCTTAACCAGAATGGCCTAGGGAAAAAATACACTTACCGCTGTAATCGGGCGAATTTCTACGTCCAGACGCTACAGGAATTTTTGGGTTAGGTCAATCCGTTCACGAGATATGGGAGTTTGAAGCCAAGAAATTGTTGAGAAGGCAACAAATTTTTCGCAGTTCTGCTGCTCCAAACGCTTAACCAGAATGGCCTAGGGAAAAAATACACATACCGTTGTAATCGGGCGAGTTTCTAATTTCAGATGCAATAGGAATTTTTGGGTTGGGTCAATCCGTTCGCGAGATATGGGAGTTTGAAGCCAAGAAATGGTTGAGATGGCAAAAAATTTTTCGCATTTCTGCTGCTCCAAACGCTTGACCAGAATGGCCTAGGGAAAAAATACACATACCGTTGTAATCGGGCGAGTTTCTACTTCCAGACGCTACAGGAATTTTTGGGTTAGGTCAATCCGTTCGAGAGATATGGGAGTTTGAAGCCAAGAAATGGTTGAGAAGGCAAAAAATTTTTCGCATTTTTGCTGCTCCAAACGCTTAACCAGAATGGCCTAGGGAAAAAATACACATACCGCTGTAATCGGGCGAGGTTCTATTTTCAGATGCAATAGCAATTTTTGGGTTAGGTCAATCCGTTCGCGAGATATGGGAGTTTGAAGCCAAGAAATGGATGAGAAGGCAACAAATTTTTCGCAATTCTGCTGCTCCAAACGCTTAACCAGAGTGGCCTAGGGCAAAAATACACATACCGTTGTAATCGGGCGAGTTTCTACTTTCAGACGCAACAGGAATTTTTGGCTTAGGTCAATCCGTTCGCGAGATATGGGAGTTTGAAGCCAAGAAATGTATGAGAAGGCAACAAATTTTTCGCAGTTCTGCTGCTCCAAACGCTTAACCAGAATGGCCTAGGGAAAAAATACACATACCGTTGTAATTCGGCGAGGTTCGACTTTCAGATGCAATAGGAATTTTTGGGTTAGGTCAATCCGTTCGCGAGATATGCGAGTTTGAAGCCAAGAAATGGTTGAGAAGGCAAAAAATTTTTCGCAATTCTGCTGCTCCAAACGCTTAACCAGAATGGCCTAGGGAAAAAACACACATACCGTTGTAATCGGGCGAGTTTCTACTTTCAGATGCAATAGGAATTTTTGGGTTGTGTCAATCCTTTCGCGAGATATGGGAGTTTGAAGCTAAGGAATGTTTGAAAAGACAACAAATTTTTCGCACTTCTGCTGCTCCAAACGCTTAACCAGAATGGCCTAGGGACAAAATACACATACCGTTGTAATCGGGCGAGTTTCTACTTTCAGATGCAATAGGAATTTTGGGGTTAGGTCAATCCGTTCGCGAGATATGGGAGTATGAAGCTAAGAAATGGTTGAGAAGGCAGCAAATTTTTCGCAATTCTGCTGCTCCAAACGCTTAACCAGAGTGGCCTAGGGCAAAAATGCACATACCGTTGTAATCGGGCGAGTTTCTACTTTCAGACGCAACAGGAATTTTTGGCTTAGGTCAATCCGTTCGCGAGATATGGGAGTTTGAAGCCAAGAAATGTATGAGAAGGCAACAAATTTTTCGCAATTCTGCTGCTCCAAACGCTTAACCAGAATGGCCTAGGGAAAAAATACACTTACCGCTGTAATCGGGCGAATTTCTACGTCCAGACGCTACAGGAATTTTTGGGTTAGGTCAATCCGTTCACGAGATATGGGAGTTTGAAGCCAAGAAATTGTTGAGAAGGCAACAAATTTTTCGCAGTTCTGCTGCTCCAAACGCTTAACCAGAATGGCCTAGGGAAAAAATACACATACCGTTGTAATCGGGCGAGTTTCTAATTTCAGATGCAATAGGAATTTTTGGGTTGGGTCAATCCGTTCGCGAGATATGGGAGTTTGAAGCCAAGAAATGGTTGAGATGGCAAAAAATTTTTCGCATTTCTGCTGCTCCAAACGCTTGACCAGAATGGCCTAGGGAAAAAATACACATACCGTTGTAATCGGGCGAGTTTCTACTTCCAGACGCTACAGGAATTTTTGGGTTAGGTCAATCCGTTCGAGAGATATGGGAGTTTGAAGCCAAGAAATGGTTGAGAAGGCAAAAAATTTTTCGCATTTCTGCTGCTCCAAACGCTTAACCAGAATGGCCTAGGGAAAAAATACACATACCGCTGTAATCGGGCGAGGTTCTATTTTCAGATGCAATAGCAATTTTTGGGTTAGGTCAATCCGTTCGCGAGATATGGGAGTTTGAAGCCAAGAAATGGATGAGAAGGCAACAAATTTTTCGCAATTCTGCTGCTCCAAACGCTTAACCAGAGTGGCCTAGGGCAAAAATACACATACCGTTGTAATCGGGCGAGTTTCTACTTTCAGACGCAACAGGAATTTTTGGCTTAGGTCAATCCGTTCGCGAGATATGGGAGTTTGAAGCCAAGAAATGTATGAGAAGGCAACAAATTTTTCGCAGTTCTGCTGCTCCAAACGCTTAACCAGAATGGCCTTTTTTTTTTTTTTTTTTTTTTTTTTTTTAACGTGGGGGAAATCTTCGAGAGACCCCCCCGCCGCCTGGGGAGGGGCGGGGGGAGTGTGGGATTCCCCGCGCCCGGAAGGAAACCCATCGGGCGCGGGACCTACCCACTAAAACCCACCACGGTGGCCATCCTCGCACTATGCAGGGGGAGCACCTGGGACCGAAGACATCATAACATCAGGTGCTCCCCCGTGCAGGGCTCTCGCGCCCGTGTCCTCCCGTTCCAGGGAAGGGAGGGGGTACTTCACCCTCCCTTCCCTGTTTTCTCCTCGGCGCTCTGGCGCCCGACGTCGGAGCAGGGCCACACTGCTCCGACGTCCCACTCTCGGGGGCCGCCCGAGGGCGGCCGCGAGTCCCACACTCGCGACCGCCCACGGCCCCCATAGCCGCGCCGGGGGCACGGCCCTGGGACCGTGCCGTCGGCGCGGCCGCACCCCGGCTCGTACGCTCCCGAGGGCGGCTCTGGCCTCTCCGCCCTCGAGAGCGTCGCCGTCCCTTACTCTACCCACCCCTCAGACGACGGGCGGTGGCACGAGCCTCAAGGGCTACGCACCCCCGCCCGCCGCTCTCAGGGTGGCCTCCCCGGCCCTTCCGGAGGCCCAGCCGCCCCCGGCCTCGGACGGGGCCTCGCTCGCGGTCTCCCGCTCTCGCGAATGCGGCTCGCGGCCTCCTTCTGCGAGATTACCTCCTCGCAGAAGGAGGCCACGGCCCGCCACTTCGTCTCGCTGCCGAGCATGGCCTGTACCACGCCCGGCAGCGATAGGTCCGCCCCAATCACGGCCGTGAGGACACGGCGCTCCACCCCCCAGGCCGGACACACCTCGAGGGTGTGTTGCGCCGTGTCCTCGTCCGCTGGACAGTGCCAGCAGCGCGCCGCCTCTTCCACACCGATCCGGCACAGGTACTGACCGAAGCATAACCAGAATGGCCTAGGGAAAAAAAAAAAAAAAAAAAAAAAAAAATACACATACCGTTGTAATTCGGCGAGGTTCGACTTTCAGATGCAATAGGAATTTTTGGGTTAGGTCAATCCGTTCGCGAGATATGCGAGTTTGAAGCCAAGAAATGGTTGAGAAGGCAAAAAATTTTTCGCAATTCTGCTGCTCCAAACGCTTAACCAGAATGGCCTAGGGAAAAAACACACATACCGTTGTAATCGGGCGAGTTTCTACTTTCAGATGCAATAGGAATTTTTGGGTTGTGTCAATCCTTTCGCGAGATATGGGAGTTTGAAGCTAAGGAATGTTTGAAAAGACAACAAATTTTTCGCACTTCTGCTGCTCCAAACGCTTAACCAGAATGGCCTAGGGACAAAATACACATACCGTTGTAATCGGGCGAGTTTCTACTTTCAGATGCAATAGGAATTTTGGGGTTAGGTCAATCCGTTCGCGAGATATGGGAGTATGAAGCTAAGAAATGGTTGAGAAGACAACAAATTTTTCGCAATTCTGCTGCTCCAAACGCTTAACCAGAATGGCCTAGGGAAAAAATAAACATACCGTTGTAATCGGGCGAGTCTCTACTTTCAGATGCAATAGGAATTTTTGGGTTAGGTCAATCCGTTCGCGAGATATGGGAGTTTGAAGCTAAGAAATGTTTGATAAGACAACAAATTTTTCGCAATTCTGCTGCTCCAAACGCTTAACCAGAATGCCCTAGGGGAAAAATACACATGCCGTTGTAATCGGGCGAGTTTCTACTTTCAGACGCAACAGGAATTTTTGGCTTAGGTCAATCCGTTCGCGAGATATGGGAGTTTGAAGCTAAGAAATGGTAGAGAAGGCAACAAATTTTTCGCAATTCTGCTGCTCCAAACGCTTAACCAGAATGGCCCAGGGACAAAATACACATACCGTTGTAATCGGGCGAGTTTCTACTTTCAGATGCAATAGGAATTTTTGGGTTTGGTCAATCCGTTCGCGAGATATGGGAGTTTGAAGCTAAGAAATGGTTGAGAAGACTACAAATTTTTCGCAATTCTGCTGCTCCAAACGCTTGACCAGAACGGGCTAGGGAAAAAATACACATACCGTTGTAATCGGGCGAGTTTCTACTTTCAGACGCAACAGGTATTTTTGGGTTAGGTCAATCCGTTCGCTAGATATGGGAGTATGAAGCTAAGAAATGGTTGAGAAGACAACAAATTTTTCGCAATTCTGCTGCTCCAAACGCTTAACCAGAATGGCCTAGGAAAAAAATACACATACCGTTGTAATCGGGCGAGTTTCTACTTTCAGATGCAACAGGAATTTTTGGGTTAGGTCAATCCGTTCGCGAGATATGGGAGTTTGAAGCTAAGAAATGGTTGAGAAGACAACAAATTTTTCGCATTTCTGCTGCTCCAAACGCTTAACCAGAATGGCCTAGGGAAAAAATACACATACCGTTGTAATCGGGCGAGCTTCGACTTTCAGATGCAATAGGAATTTTTGGGTTAGGTCCATCCGTTCGCCAGATATGGGAGTTTGAAGCCAAGAAATGGTTGAGAAGGCAAAAAATTTTTCGCAATTCTGCTGCTCCAAACGCTTAACCAGAATGGCCTAGGGAAAAAATACACATACCGTTGTAATCGGGCGAGTTTCTACTTTCAGATGCAATAGGAATTTTTGGGTTACGTCAATCCGTTCGCGAGATGTGGGAGTTTGAAGCCAAGAAATAGTTGAGAATGAAAAAAATTTTTCGCAATTCTGCTGCTCCAAACGCTTAACCAGAATGGCCTAGGGAAAAAATACACCTACCGTTGTAATCGGGCGAGCTTCGACTTTCAGATGCAACAGGAATTTTTGGGTTAGGTCAATCCGTTCGCGAGATATGGGAGTTTGAAGACAAGAAACGGTTGAGAAGACAAGAAATTTTTCGCAATTCTGCTGCTCCAAACGCTTAACCGGAATGGCCTAGGGAAACAATACACATACCGTTGTAATCGGGCGAGTTTCTACTTTCAGACGCAACAGGAATTTTTGGCTTAGGTCAATCCGTTCGCGAGATATGGGAGTTTGAAGCCAAGAAATGTATGAGAAGGCAACAAATTTTTCGCAGTTCTGCTGCTCCAAACGCTTAACCAGAATGGCCTAGGGAAAAAATACACATACCGTTGTAATTCGGCGAGGTTCGACTTTCAGATGCAATAGGAATTTTTGGGTTAGGTCAATCCGTTCGCGAGATATGCGAGTTTGAAGCCAAGAAATGGTTGAGAAGGCAAAAAATTTTTCGCAATTCTGCTGCTCCAAACGCTTAACCAGAATGGCCTAGGGAAAAAACACACATACCGTTGTAATCGGGCGAGTTTCTACTTTCAGATGCAATAGGAATTTTTGGGTTGTGTCAATCCTTTCGCGAGATATGGGAGTTTGAAGCTAAGGAATGTTTGAAAAGACAACAAATTTTTCGCACTTCTGCTGCTCCAAACGCTTAACCAGAATGGCCTAGGGACAAAATACACATACCGTTGTAATCGGGCGAGTTTCTACTTTCAGATGCAATAGGAATTTTGGGGTTAGGTCAATCCGTTCGCGAGATATGGGAGTATGAAGCTAAGAAATGGTTGAGAAGACAACAAATTTTTCGCAATTCTGCTGCTCCAAACGCTTAACCAGAATGGCCTAGGGAAAAAATAAACATACCGTTGTAATCGGGCGAGTCTCTACTTTCAGATGCAATAGGAATTTTTGGGTTAGGTCAATCCGTTCGCGAGATATGGGAGTTTGAAGCCAAGAAATGGATGAGAAGGCAACAAATTTTTCGCAATTCTGCTGCTCCAAACGCTTAACCAGAGTGGCCTAGGGCAAAAATACAAATACCGTTGTAATCGGGCGAGTTTCTACTTTCAGACGCAACAGGAATTTTTGGCTTAGGTCAATCCGTTCGCGAGATATGGGAGTTTGAAGCCAAGAAATGTATGAGAAGGCAACAAATTTTTCGCAGTTCTGCTGCTCCAAACGCTTAACCAGAATGGCCTTTTTTTTTTTTTTTTTTTTTTTTTTTTAACGTGGGGGAAATCTTCGAAAGACCCCCCCGCCGCCTGGGGAGGGGCGGGGGGAGTGTGGGATTCCCAGCGCCCGGAAGGAAACCCATCGGGCGCGGGACCTACCCACTAAAACCCACCACGGTGGCCATCCTCGCACTATGCAGGGGGAGCACCTGGGACCGAAGACATCATAACATCAGGTGCTCCCCCGTGCAGGGCTCTCGCGCCCGTGTCCTCCCGTTCCAGGGAAGGGAGGGGGTACTTCACCCTCCCTTCCCTGTTTTCTCCTCGGCGCTCTGGCGCCCGACGTCGGAGCAGGGCCACACTGCTCCGACGTCCCACTCCCGGGGGCCGCCCGAGGGCGGCCGCGAGTCCCACACTCGCGACCGCCCACGGCCCCCATAGCCGCGCCGGGGGCACGGCCCTGGGACCGTGCCGTCGGCGCGGCCGCACCCCGGCTCGTACGCTCCCGAGGGCGGCTCTGGCCTCTCCGCCCTCGAGAGCGTCGCCGTCCCTTACTCTACCCACCCCTCAGACGACGGGCGGTGGCACGAGCCTCAAGGGCTACGCACCCCCGCCCGCCGCTCTCAGGGTGGCCTCCCCGGCCCTTCCGGAGGCCCACCCGCCCCCGGCCTCGGACGGGGCCTCGCTCGCGGTCTCCCGCTCTCGCGAATGCGGCTCGCGGCCTCCTTCTGCGAGATTACCTCCTCGCAGAAGGAGGCCACGGCCCGCCACTTCGTCTCGCTGCCGAGCATGGCCTGTACCACGCCCGGCAGCGATAGGTCCGCCCCAATCACGGCCGTGAGGACACGGCGCTCCACCCCCCAGGCCGGACACACCTCGAGGGTGTGTTGCGCCGTGTCCTCGTCCGCTGGACAGTGCCAGCAGCGCGCCGCCTCTTCCACACCGATCCGGCACAGGTACTGACCGAAGCATAACCAGAATGGCCTAGGGAAAAAAAAAAAAAAAAAAAAAAAAAAAATACACATACCGTTGTAATTCGGCGAGGTTCGACTTTCAGATGCAATAGGAATTTTTGGGTTAGGTCAATCCGTTCGCGAGATATGCGAGTTTGAAGCCAAGAAATGGTTGAGAAGGCAAAAAATTTTTCGCAATTCTGCTGCTCCAAACGCTTAACCAGAATGGCCTAGGGAAAAAACACACATACCGTTGTAATCGGGCGAGTTTCTACTTTCAGATGCAATAGGAATTTTTGGGTTGTGTCAATCCTTTCGCGAGATATGGGAGTTTGAAGCTAAGGAATGTTTGAAAAGACAACAAATTTTTCGCACTTCTGCTGCTCCAAACGCTTAACCAGAATGGCCTAGGGACAAAATACACATACCGTTGTAATCGGGCGAGTTTCTACTTTCAGATGCAATAGGAATTTTGGGGTTAGGTCAATCCGTTCGCGAGATATGGGAGTATGAAGCTAAGAAATGGTTGAGAAGACAACAAATTTTTCGCAATTCTGCTGCTCCAAACGCTTAACCAGAATGGCCTAGGGAAAAAATAAACATACCGTTGTAATCGGGCGAGTCTCTACTTTCAGATGCAATAGGAATTTTTGGGTTAGGTCAATCCGTTCGCGAGATATGGGAGTTTGAAGCTAAGAAATGTTTGATAAGACAACAAATTTTTCGCAATTCTGCTGCTCCAAACGCTTAACCAGAATGCCCTAGGGGAAAAATACACATGCCGTTGTAATCGGGCGAGTTTCTACTTTCAGACGCAACAGGAATTTTTGGGTTAGGTCAATCCGTTCGCGAGATATGGGAGTTTGAAGCTAAGAAATGTTTGATAAGACAACAAATTTTTCGCATTTCTGCTGCTCCAAACGCTTGACCAGAATGGCCTAGGGAAAAAATACACATACCGTTGTAATCGGGCGAGTTTCTACTTCCAGACGCTACAGGAATTTTTGGGTTAGGTCAATCCGTTCGAGAGATATGGGAGTTTGAAGCCAAGAAATGGTTGAGAAGGCAAAAAATTTTTCGCATTTCTGCTGCTCCAAACGCTTAACCAGAATGGCCTAGGGAAAAAATACACATACCGCTGTAGTCGGGCGAGGTTCTATTTTCAGATGCAATAGCAATTTTTGGGTTAGGTCAATCCGTTCGCGAGATATGGGAGTTTGAAGCCAAGAAATGGATGAGAAGGCAACAAATTTTTCGCAATTCTGCTGCTCCAAACGCTTAACCAGAGTGGCCTAGGGCAAAAATACACATACCGTTGTAATCGGGCGAGTTTCTACTTTCAGACGCAACAGGAATTTTTGGCTTAGGTCAATCCGTTCGCGAGATATGGGAGTTTGAAGCCAAGAAATGTATGAGAAGGCAACAAATTTTTCGCAGTTCTGCTGCTCCAAACGCTTAACCAGAATGGCCTTTTTTTTTTTTTTTTTTTTTTTTTTTTTAACGTGGGGGAAATCTTCGAAAGACCCCCCCGCCGCCTGGGGAGGGGCGGGGGGAGTGTGGGATTCCCCGCGCCCGGAAGGAAACCCATCGGGCGCGGGACCTACCCACTAAAACCCACCACGGTGGCCATCCTCGCACTATGCAGGGGGAGCACCTGGGACCGAAGACATCATAACATCAGGTGCTCCCCCGTGCAGGGCTCTCGCGCCCGTGTCCTCCCGTTCCAGGGAAGGGAGGGGGTACTTCACCCTCCCTTCCCTGTTTTCTCCTCGGCGCTCTGGCGCCCGACGTCGGAGCAGGGCCACACTGCTCCGACGTCCCACTCTCGGGGGCCGCCCGAGGGCGGCCGCGAGTCCCACACTCGCGACCGCCCACGGCCCCCATAGCCGCGCCGGGGGCACGGCCCTGGGACCGTGCCGTCGGCGCGGCCGCACCCCGGCTCGTACGCTCCCGAGGGCGGCTCTGGCCTCTCCGCCCACGAGAGCGTCGCCGTCCCTTACTCTACCCACCCCTCAGACGACGGGCGGTGGCACGAGCCTCAAGGGCTACGCACCCCCGCCCGCCGCTCTCAGGGTGGCCTCCCCGGCCCTTCCGGAGGCCCACCCGCCCCCGGCCTCGGACGGGGCCTCGCTCGCGGTCTCCCGCTCTCGCGAATGCGGCTCGCGGCCTCCTTCTGCGAGATTACCTCCTCGCAGAAGGAGGCCACGGCCCGCCACTTCGTCTCGCTGCCGAGCATGGCCTGTACCACGCCCGGCAGCGATAGGTCCGCCCCAATCACGGCCGTGAGGACACGGCGCTCCACCCCCCAGGCCGGACACACCTCGAGGGTGTGTTGCGCCGTGTCCTCGTCCGCTGGACAGTGCCAGCAGCGCGCCGCCTCTTCCACACCGATCCGGCACAGGTACTGACCGAAGCATAACCAGAATGGCCTAGGGAAAAAAAAAAAAAAAAAAAAAAACACATACCGTTGTAATTCGGCGAGGTTCGACTTTCAGATGCAATAGGAATTTTTGGGTTAGGTCAATCCGTTCGCGAGATATGCGAGTTTGAAGCCAAGAAATGGTTGAGAAGGCAAAAAATTTTTCGCAATTCTGCTGCTCCAAACGCTTAACCAGAATGGCCTAGGGAAAAAACACACATACCGTTGTAATCGGGCGAGTTTCTACTTTCAGATGCAATAGGAATTTTTGGGTTGTGTCAATCCTTTCGCGAGATATGGGAGTTTGAAGCTAAGGAATGTTTGAAAAGACAACAAATTTTTCGCACTTCTGCTGCTCCAAACGCTTAACCAGAATGGCCTAGGGACAAAATACACATACCGTTGTAATCGGGCGAGTTTCTACTTTCAGATGCAATAGGAATTTTGGGGTTAGGTCAATCCGTTCGCGAGATATGGGAGTATGAAGCTAAGAAATGGTTGAGAAGACAACAAATTTTTCGCAATTCTGCTGCTCCAAACGCTTAACCAGAATGGCCTAGGGAAAAAATAAACATACCGTTGTAATCGGGCGAGTCTCTACTTTCAGATGCAATAGGAATTTTTGGGTTAGGTCAATCCGTTCGCGAGATATGGGAGTTTGAAGCTAAGAAATGTTTGATAAGACAACAAATTTTTCGCAATTCTGCTGCTCCAAACGCTTAACCAGAATGCCCTAGGGGAGAAATACACATGCCGTTGTAATCGGGCGAGTTTCTACTTTCAGACGCAACAGGAATTTTTGGCTTAGGTCAATCCGTTCGCGAGATATGGGAGTTTGAAGCTAAGAAATGGTAGAGAAGGCAACAAATTTTTCGCAATTCTGCTGCTCCAAACGCTTAACCAGAATGGCCCAGGGACAAAATACACATACCGTTGTAATCGGGCGAGTTTCTACTTTCAGATGCAATAGGAATTTTTGGGTTTGGTCAATCCGTTCGCGAGATATGGGAGTTTGAAGCTAAGAAATGGTTGAGAAGACTACAAATTTTTCGCAATTCTGCTGCTCCAAACGCTTGACCAGAACGGGCTAGGGAAAAAATACACATACCGTTGTAATCGGGCGAGTTTCTACTTTCAGACGCAACAGGTATTTTTGGGTTAGGTCAATCCGTTCGCTAGATATGGGAGTATGAAGCTAAGAAATGGTTGAGAAGACAACAAATTTTTCGCAATTCTGCTGCTCCAAACGCTTAACCAGAATGGCCTAGGAAAAAAATACACATACCGTTGTAATCGGGCGAGTTTCTACTTTCAGATGCAACAGGAATTTTTGGGTTAGGTCAATCCGTTCGCGAGATATGGGAGTTTGAAGCTAAGAAATGGTTGAGAAGACAACAAATTTTTCGCATTTCTGCTGCTCCAAACGCTTAACCAGAATGGCCTAGGGAAAAAATACACATACCGTTGTAATCGGGCGAGCTTCGACTTTCAGATGCAATAGGAATTTTTGGGTTAGGTCCATCCGTTCGCCAGATATGGGAGTTTGAAGCCAAGAAATGGTTGAGAAGGCAAAAAATTTTTCGCAATTCTGCTGCTCCAAACGCTTAACCAGAATGGCCTAGGGAAAAAATACACATACCGTTGTAATCGGGCGAGTTTCTACTTTCAGATGCAATAGGAATTTTTGGGTTACGTCAATCCGTTCGCGAGATGTGGGAGTTTGAAGCCAAGAAATAGTTGAGAATGAAAAAAATTTTTCGCAATTCTGCTGCTCCAAACGCTTAACCAGAATGGCCTAGGGAAAAAATACACCTACCGTTGTAATCGGGCGAGCTTCGACTTTCAGATGCAACAGGAATTTTTGGGTTAGGTCAATCCGTTCGCGAGATATGGGAGTTTGAAGACAAGAAACGGTTGAGAAGACAAGAAATTTTTCGCAATTCTGCTGCTCCAAACGCTTAACCAGAATGGCCTAGGGAAACAATACACATACCGTTGTAATCGGGCGAGTTTCTACTTTCAGACGCAACAGGAATTTTTGGCTTAGGTCAATCCGTTCGCGAGATATGGGAGTTTGAAGCCAAGAAATGTATGAGAAGGCAACAAATTTTTCGCAGTTCTGCTGCTCCAAACGCTTAACCAGAATGGCCTAGGGAAAAAATACACATACCGTTGTAATTCGGCGAGGTTCGACTTTCAGATGCAATAGGAATTTTTGGGTTAGGTCAATCCGTTCGCGAGATATGCGAGTTTGAAGCCAAGAAATGGTTGAGAAGGCAAAAAATTTTTCGCAATTCTGCTGCTCCAAACGCTTAACCAGAATGGCCTAGGGAAAAAACACACATACCGTTGTAATCGGGCGAGTTTCTACTTTCAGATGCAATAGGAATTTTTGGGTTGTGTCAATCCTTTCGCGAGATATGGGAGTTTGAAGCTAAGGAATGTTTGAAAAGACAACAAATTTTTCGCACTTCTGCTGCTCCAAACGCTTAACCAGAATGGCCTAGGGACAAAATACACATACCGTTGTAATCGGGCGAGTTTCTACTTTCAGATGCAATAGGAATTTTGGGGTTAGGTCAATCCGTTCGCGAGATATGGGAGTATGAAGCTAAGAAATGGTTGAGAAGACAACAAATTTTTCGCAATTCTGCTGCTCCAAACGCTTAACCAGAATGGCCTAGGGAAAAAATAAACATACCGTTGTAATCGGGCGAGTCTCTTCTTTCAGATGCAATAGGAATTTTTGGGTTAGGTCAATCCGTTCGCGAGATATGGGAGTTTGAAGCTAAGAAATGTTTGATAAGACAACAAATTTTTCGCAATTCTGCTGCTCCAAACGCTTAACCAGAATGCCCTAGGGGAAAAATACACATGCCGTTGTAATCGGGCGAGTTTCTACTTTCAGACGCAACAGGAATTTTTGGCTTAGGTCAATCCGTTCGCGAGATATGGGAGTTTGAAGCTAAGAAATGGTAGAGAAGGCAACAAATTTTTCGCAATTCTGCTGCTCCAAACGCTTAACCAGAATGGCCCAGGGACAAAATACACATACCGTTGTAATCGGGCGAGTTTCTACTTTCAGATGCAATAGGAATTTTTGGGTTTGGTCAATCCGTTCGCGAGATATGGGAGTTTGAAGCTAAGAAATGGTTGAGAAGACTACAAATTTTTCGCAATTCTGCTGCTCCAAACGCTTGACCAGAACGGGCTAGGGAAAAAATACACATACCGTTGTAATCGGGCGAGTTTCTACTTTCAGACGCAACAGGTATTTTTGGGTTAGGTCAATCCGTTCGCGAGATATGGGAGTATGAAGCTAAGAAATGGTTGAGAAGACAACAAATTTTTCGCAATTCTGCTGCTCCAAACGCTTAACCAGAATGGCCTAGGAAAAAAATACACATACCGTTGTAATCGGGCGAGTTTCTACTTTCAGATGCAACAGGAATTTTTGGGTTAGGTCAATCCGTTCGCGAGATATGGGAGTTTGAAGCTAAGAAATGGTTGAGAAGACAACATATTTTTCGCATTTCTGCTGCTCCAAACGCTTAACCAGAATGGCCTAGGGAAAAAATACACATACCGTTGTAATCGGGCGAGCTTCGACTTTCAGATGCAATAGGAATTTTTGGGTTAGGTCAATCCGTTCGCCAGATATGGGAGTTTGAAGCCAAGAAATGGTTGAGAAGGCAAAAAATTTTTCGCAATTCTGCTGCTCCAAACGCTTAACCAGAATGGCCTAGGGAAAAAATACACATACCGTTGTAATCGGGCGAGTTTCTACTTTCAGATGCAATAGGAATTTTTGGGTTACGTCAATCCGTTCGCGAGATGTGGGAGTTTGAAGCCAAGAAATAGTTGAGAATGAAAAAAATTTTTCGCAATTCTGCTGCTCCAAACGCTTAACCAGAATGGCCTAGGGAAAAAATACACCTACCGTTGTAATCGGGCGAGCTTCGACTTTCAGATGCAACAGGAATTTTTGGGTTAGGTCAATCCGTTCGCGAGATATGGGAGTTTGAAGACAAGAAACGGTTGAGAAGACAAGAAATTTTTCGCAATTCTGCTGCTCCAAACGCTTAACCAGAATGGCCTAGGGAAACAATACACATACCGTTGTAATCGGGCGAGTTTCTGCTTTCAGATGCAATAGGAATTTTTGGGTTTGGTCAATCCGTTCGCGAGATATGGGAGTTTGAAGCTAAGAAATGGTTGAGAAGACAACAAATTTTTCGCAATTCTGCTGCTCCAAACGCTTGACCAGAATGGGCTAGGGAAAAAATACACATACCGTTGTAATCGGGCGAGTTTCTACTTTCAGACGCAACGGGTATTTTTGGGTTAGGTCAATCCGTTCGCGAGATATGGGAGTTTGAAGCCAAGACATGGTTGAGAAGGCAAAAAATTTTTCGCATTTCTGCTGCTGGAACGGCTTAACCAGAATGGCCTAGGGAAAAAATACACATACCGTTGTAATCGGGCGAGCTTCGACTTTCAGATGCAATAGGAATTTTTGGGTTAGGTCCATCCGTTCGCCAGATATGGGAGTTTGAAGCCAAGAAATGGTTGAGAAGGCAAAAAATTTTTCGCAATTCTGCTGCTCCAAACGCTTAACCAGAATGGCCTAGGGAAAAAATACACATACCGTTGTAATCGGGCGAGTTTCTACTTTCAGATGCAATAGGAATTTTTGGGTTACGTCAATCCGTTCGCGAGATGTGGGAGTTTGAAGCCAAGAAATAGTTGAGAATGAAAAAAATTTTTCGCAATTCTGCTGCTCCAAACGCTTAACCAGAATGGCCTAGGGAAAAAATACACCTACCGTTGTAATCGGGCGAGCTTCGACTTTCAGATGCAACAGGAATTTTTGGGTTAGGTCAATCCGTTCGCGAGATACGGGAGTTTGAAGACAAGAAACGGTTGAGAAGACAAGAAATTTTTCGCAATTCTGCTGCTCCAAACGCTTAACCAGAATGGCCTAGGGAAACAATACACATACCGTTGTAATCGGGCGAGTTTCTACTTTCAGACGCAACAGGAATTTTTGGCTTAGGTCAATCCGTTCGCGAGATATGGGAGTTTGAAGCCAAGAAATGTATGAGAAGGCAACAAATTTTTCGCAGTTCTGCTGCTCCAAACGCTTAACCAGAATGGCCTAGGGAAAAAATACACATACCGTTGTAATTCGGCGAGGTTCGACTTTCAGATGCAATAGGAATTTTTGGGTTAGGTCAATCCGTTCGCGAGATATGCGAGTTTGAAGCCAAGAAATGGTTGAGAAGGCAAAAAATTTTTCGCAATTCTGCTGCTCCAAACGCTTAACCAGAATGGCCTAGGGAAAAAACACACATACCGTTGTAATCGGGCGAGTTTCTACTTTCAGATGCAATAGGAATTTTTGGGTTGTGTCAATCCTTTCGCGAGATATGGGAGTTTGAAGCTAAGGAATGTTTGAAAAGACAACAAATTTTTCGCACTTCTGCTGCTCCAAACGCTTAACCAGAATGGCCTAGGGACAAAATACACATACCGTTGTAATCGGGCGAGTTTCTACTTTCAGATGCAATAGGAATTTTGGGGTTAGGTCAATCCGTTCGCGAGATATGGGAGTATGAAGCTAAGAAATGGTTGAGAAGACAACAAATTTTTCGCAATTCTGCTGCTCCAAACGCTTAACCAGAATGGCCTAGGGAAAAAATAAACATACCGTTGTAATCGGGCGAGTCTCTTCTTTCAGATGCAATAGGAATTTTTGGGTTAGGTCAATCCGTTCGCGAGATATGGGAGTTTGAAGCTAAGAAATGTTTGATAAGACAACAAATTTTTCGCAATTCTGCTGCTCCAAACGCTTAACCAGAATGCCCTAGGGGAAAAATACACATGCCGTTGTAATCGGGCGAGTTTCTACTTTCAGACGCAACAGGAATTTTTGGCTTAGGTCAATCCGTTCGCGAGATATGGGAGTTTGAAGCTAAGAAATGGTAGAGAAGGCAACAAATTTTTCGCAATTCTGCTGCTCCAAACGCTTAACCAGAATGGCCCAGGGACAAAATACACATACCGTTGTAATCGGGCGAGTTTCTACTTTCAGATGCAATAGGAATTTTTGGGTTTGGTCAATCCGTTCGCGAGATATGGGAGTTTGAAGCTAAGAAATGGTTGAGAAGACTACAAATTTTTCGCAATTCTGCTGCTCCAAACGCTTGACCAGAACGGGCTAGGGAAAAAATACACATACCGTTGTAATCGGGCGAGTTTCTACTTTCAGACGCAACAGGTATTTTTGGGTTAGGTCAATCCGTTCGCGAGATATGGGAGTATGAAGCTAAGAAATGGTTGAGAAGACAACAAATTTTTCGCAATTCTGCTGCTCCAAACGCTTAACCAGAATGGCCTAGGAAAAAAATACACATACCGTTGTAATCGGGCGAGTTTCTACTTTCAGATGCAACAGGAATTTTTGGGTTAGGTCAATCCGTTCGCGAGATATGGGAGTTTGAAGCTAAGAAATGGTTGAGAAGACAACATATTTTTCGCATTTCTGCTGCTCCAAACGCTTAACCAGAATGGCCTAGGGAAAAAATACACATACCGTTGTAATCGGGCGAGCTTCGACTTTCAGATGCAATAGGAATTTTTGGGTTAGGTCAATCCGTTCGCCAGATATGGGAGTTTGAAGCCAAGAAATGGTTGAGAAGGCAAAAAATTTTTCGCAATTCTGCTGCTCCAAACGCTTAACCAGAATGGCCTAGGGAAAAAATACACATACCGTTGTAATCGGGCGAGTTTCTACTTTCAGATGCAATAGGAATTTTTGGGTTACGTCAATCCGTTCGCGAGATGTGGGAGTTTGAAGCCAAGAAATAGTTGAGAATGAAAAAAATTTTTCGCAATTCTGCTGCTCCAAACGCTTAACCAGAATGGCCTAGGGAAAAAATACACCTACCGTTGTAATCGGGCGAGCTTCGACTTTCAGATGCAACAGGAATTTTTGGGTTAGGTCAATCCGTTCGCGAGATATGGGAGTTTGAAGACAAGAAACGGTTGAGAAGACAAGAAATTTTTCGCAATTCTGCTGCTCCAAACGCTTAACCAGAATGGCCTAGGGAAACAATACACATACCGTTGTAATCGGGCGAGTTTCTGCTTTCAGATGCAATAGGAATTTTTGGGTTTGGTCAATCCGTTCGCGAGATATGGGAGTTTGAAGCTAAGAAATGGTTGAGAAGACAACAAATTTTTCGCAATTCTGCTGCTCCAAACGCTTGACCAGAATGGGCTAGGGAAAAAATACACATACCGTTGTAATCGGGCGAGTTTCTACTTTCAGACGCAACGGGTATTTTTGGGTTAGGTCAATCCGTTCGCGAGATATGGGAGTTTGAAGCCAAGACATGGTTGAGAAGGCAAAAAATTTTTCGCATTTCTGCTGCTGGAACGGCTTAACCAGAATGGCCTAGGGAAAAAATACACATACCGTTGTAATCGGGCGAGTTTCTACTTTCATCTGCAATAGGAATTTTTGGGTTAGGTCAATCCGTTCGCGAGATATGGGAGTTTGAAGCCAAGAAATGGTTGAGAAGGCAAAAAATTTTTCGCAATTCTGCTGCTCCAAACGCTTAACCAGAATGGCCCAGGGACAAAATACACATACCGTTGTAATCGGGCGAGTTTCTACTTTCAGATGCAATAGGAATTTTGGGGTTAGGTCAATCCGTTCGCGAGATATGGGAGTATGAAGCTAAGAAATGGTTGAGAAGACAACAAATTTTTCGCAATTCTGCTGCTCCAAACGCTTAACCAGAATGGCCTAGGGAAAAAATAAACATACCGTTGTAATCGGGCGAGTCTCTACTTTCAGATGCAATAGGAATTTTTGGGTTAGGTCAATCCGTTCGCGAGATATGGGAGTTTGAAGCTAAGAAATGTTTGATAAGACAACAAATTTTTCGCAATTCTGCTGCTCCAAACGCTTAACCAGAATGCCCTAGGGGAGAAATACACATGCCGTTGTAATCGGGCGAGTTTCTACTTTCAGACGCAACAGGAATTTTTGGCTTAGGTCAATCCGTTCGCGAGATATGGGAGTTTGAAGCTAAGAAATGGTAGAGAAGGCAACAAATTTTTCGCAATTCTGCTGCTCCAAACGCTTAACCAGAATGGCCCAGGGACAAAATACACATACCGTTGTAATCGGGCGAGTTTCTACTTTCAGATGCAATAGGAATTTTTGGGTTTGGTCAATCCGTTCGCGAGATATGGGAGTTTGAAGCTAAGAAATGGTTGAGAAGACTACAAATTTTTCGCAATTCTGCTGCTCCAAACGCTTGACCAGAACGGGCTAGGGAAAAAATACACATACCGTTGTAATCGGGCGAGTTTCTACTTTCAGACGCAACAGGTATTTTTGGGTTAGGTCAATCCGTTCGCTAGATATGGGAGTATGAAGCTAAGAAATGGTTGAGAAGACAACAAATTTTTCGCAATTCTGCTGCTCCAAACGCTTAACCAGAATGGCCTAGGAAAAAAATACACATACCGTTGTAATCGGGCGAGTTTCTACTTTCAGATGCAACAGGAATTTTTGGGTTAGGTCAATCCGTTCGCGAGATATGGGAGTTTGAAGCTAAGAAATGGTTGAGAAGACAACAAATTTTTCGCATTTCTGCTGCTCCAAACGCTTAACCAGAATGGCCTAGGGAAAAAATACACATACCGTTGTAATCGGGCGAGCTTCGACTTTCAGATGCAATAGGAATTTTTGGGTTAGGTCCATCCGTTCGCCAGATATGGGAGTTTGAAGCCAAGAAATGGTTGAGAAGGCAAAAAATTTTTCGCAATTCTGCTGCTCCAAACGCTTAACCAGAATGGCCTAGGGAAAAAATACACATACCGTTGTAATCGGGCGAGTTTCTACTTTCAGATGCAATAGGAATTTTTGGGTTACGTCAATCCGTTCGCGAGATGTGGGAGTTTGAAGCCAAGAAATAGTTGAGAATGAAAAAAATTTTTCGCAATTCTGCTGCTCCAAACGCTTAACCAGAATGGCCTAGGGAAAAAATACACCTACCGTTGTAATCGGGCGAGCTTCGACTTTCAGATGCAACAGGAATTTTTGGGTTAGGTCAATCCGTTCGCGAGATATGGGAGTTTGAAGACAAGAAACGGTTGAGAAGACAAGAAATTTTTCGCAATTCTGCTGCTCCAAACGCTTAACCAGAATGGCCTAGGGAAACAATACACATACCGTTGTAATCGGGCGAGTTTCTACTTTCAGACGCAACAGGAATTTTTGGCTTAGGTCAATCCGTTCGCGAGATATGGGAGTTTGAAGCCAAGAAATGTATGAGAAGGCAACAAATTTTTCGCAGTTCTGCTGCTCCAAACGCTTAACCAGAATGGCCTAGGGAAAAAATACACATACCGTTGTAATTCGGCGAGGTTCGACTTTCAGATGCAATAGGAATTTTTGGGTTAGGTCAATCCGTTCGCGAGATATGCGAGTTTGAAGCCAAGAAATGGTTGAGAAGGCAAAAAATTTTTCGCAATTCTGCTGCTCCAAACGCTTAACCAGAATGGCCTAGGGAAAAAACACACATACCGTTGTAATCGGGCGAGTTTCTACTTTCAGATGCAATAGGAATTTTTGGGTTGTGTCAATCCTTTCGCGAGATATGGGAGTTTGAAGCTAAGGAATGTTTGAAAAGACAACAAATTTTTCGCACTTCTGCTGCTCCAAACGCTTAACCAGAATGGCCTAGGGACAAAATACACATACCGTTGTAATCGGGCGAGTTTCTACTTTCAGATGCAATAGGAATTTTGGGGTTAGGTCAATCCGTTCGCGAGATATGGGAGTATGAAGCTAAGAAATGGTTGAGAAGACAACAAATTTTTCGCAATTCTGCTGCTCCAAACGCTTAACCAGAATGGCCTAGGGAAAAAATAAACATACCGTTGTAATCGGGCGAGTCTCTTCTTTCAGATGCAATAGGAATTTTTGGGTTAGGTCAATCCGTTCGCGAGATATGGGAGTTTGAAGCTAAGAAATGTTTGATAAGACAACAAATTTTTCGCAATTCTGCTGCTCCAAACGCTTAACCAGAATGCCCTAGGGGAAAAATACACATGCCGTTGTAATCGGGCGAGTTTCTACTTTCAGACGCAACAGGAATTTTTGGCTTAGGTCAATCCGTTCGCGAGATATGGGAGTTTGAAGCTAAGAAATGGTAGAGAAGGCAACAAATTTTTCGCAATTCTGCTGCTCCAAACGCTTAACCAGAATGGCCCAGGGACAAAATACACATACCGTTGTAATCGGGCGAGTTTCTACTTTCAGATGCAATAGGAATTTTTGGGTTTGGTCAATCCGTTCGCGAGATATGGGAGTTTGAAGCTAAGAAATGGTTGAGAAGACTACAAATTTTTCGCAATTCTGCTGCTCCAAACGCTTGACCAGAACGGGCTAGGGAAAAAATACACATACCGTTGTAATCGGGCGAGTTTCTACTTTCAGACGCAACAGGTATTTTTGGGTTAGGTCAATCCGTTCGCGAGATATGGGAGTATGAAGCTAAGAAATGGTTGAGAAGACAACAAATTTTTCGCAATTCTGCTGCTCCAAACGCTTAACCAGAATGGCCTAGGAAAAAAATACACATACCGTTGTAATCGGGCGAGTTTCTACTTTCAGATGCAACAGGAATTTTTGGGTTAGGTCAATCCGTTCGCGAGATATGGGAGTTTGAAGCTAAGAAATGGTTGAGAAGACAACATATTTTTCGCATTTCTGCTGCTCCAAACGCTTAACCAGAATGGCCTAGGGAAAAAATACACATACCGTTGTAATCGGGCGAGCTTCGACTTTCAGATGCAATAGGAATTTTTGGGTTAGGTCAATCCGTTCGCCAGATATGGGAGTTTGAAGCCAAGAAATGGTTGAGAAGGCAAAAAATTTTTCGCAATTCTGCTGCTCCAAACGCTTAACCAGAATGGCCTAGGGAAAAAATACACATACCGTTGTAATCGGGCGAGTTTCTACTTTCAGATGCAATAGGAATTTTTGGGTTACGTCAATCCGTTCGCGAGATGTGGGAGTTTGAAGCCAAGAAATAGTTGAGAATGAAAAAAATTTTTCGCAATTCTGCTGCTCCAAACGCTTAACCAGAATGGCCTAGGGAAAAAATACACCTACCGTTGTAATCGGGCGAGCTTCGACTTTCAGATGCAACAGGAATTTTTGGGTTAGGTCAATCCGTTCGCGAGATATGGGAGTTTGAAGACAAGAAACGGTTGAGAAGACAAGAAATTTTTCGCAATTCTGCTGCTCCAAACGCTTAACCAGAATGGCCTAGGGAAACAATACACATACCGTTGTAATCGGGCGAGTTTCTGCTTTCAGATGCAATAGGAATTTTTGGGTTTGGTCAATCCGTTCGCGAGATATGGGAGTTTGAAGCTAAGAAATGGTTGAGAAGACAACAAATTTTTCGCAATTCTGCTGCTCCAAACGCTTGACCAGAATGGGCTAGGGAAAAAATACACATACCGTTGTAATCGGGCGAGTTTCTACTTTCAGACGCAACGGGTATTTTTGGGTTAGGTCAATCCGTTCGCGAGATATGGGAGTTTGAAGCCAAGACATGGTTGAGAAGGCAAAAAATTTTTCGCATTTCTGCTGCTGGAACGGCTTAACCAGAATGGCCTAGGGAAAAAATACACATACCGTTGTAATCGGGCGAGTTTCTACTTTCATCTGCAATAGGAATTTTTGGGTTAGGTCAATCCGTTCGCGAGATATGGGAGTTTGAAGCCAAGAAATGGTTGAGAAGGCAAAAAATTTTTCGCAATTCTGCTGTTCCAAACGCTTAACCAGAATGGCCTAGGGAAAAAATACACCTACCGTTGTAATCGGGCGAGCTTCGACTTTCAGATTCAACAGGAATTTTTGGGTTAGGTCAATCCGTTCGCGAGATATGGGAGTTTGAAGACAAGAAACGGTTGAGAAGGCAAAAAATTTTTCGCAATTCAGCTGCACCAAACGCTTAACCAGAATGGCCTCGGGAAAAAATACACATACCGTTGTAATCGGGCGAGTTTCTACTTTCAGATGCAACAGGAATTTTTGGGTTAAGTCAATCCGTTCGCGAGATACGGGAGTTTGAAGCTAAGAAATGGTTGAGAAGACAACAAATTTTTCGCATTTCTGCTGCTCCAAACGCTTAACCAGAATGGCCTAGGGAAAAAATACACATACCGTTGTAATCGTGCGAGCTTCGACTTTCAGATGCAATAGGAATTTTTGGGTTGGGTCAATCCTTTCGCGAGATATGGGAGTTTGAAGCTAAGAAATGTTTGAAAAGACAACAAATTTTTCGCACTTCTGCTGCTCCAAACGCTTAACCAGAATGGCCTAGGGAAAAAATACACATACCGTT
The DNA here is from genome assembly GCF_051014685.1 of Ptiloglossa arizonensis. Classification (NCBI taxonomy): domain Eukaryota; kingdom Metazoa; phylum Arthropoda; class Insecta; order Hymenoptera; family Colletidae; genus Ptiloglossa; species Ptiloglossa arizonensis. The sequence goes on along the minus strand of NW_027479297.1, from coordinate 136,420 downwards.
GTAATCGGGCGAGTTTCTACTTTCAGATGCAATAGGAATTTTTGGGTTACGTCAATCCGTTCGCGAGATGTGGGAGTTTGAAGCCAAGAAATAGTTGAGAAGACAACAAATTTTTCGCATTTCTGCTGCTCCAAACGCTTAACCAGAATGGCCTAGGGAAAAAATACACATACCGTTGTAATCGGGCGAGCTTCGACTTTCAGATGCAATAGGAATTTTTGTGTTAGGTCAATCCGTTCGCGATATGTGGGAGTTTGAAGTCAAGAAATGGTTGAGAAGGCAACAAATTTTTCGCAATTCTGCTGCTCCAAACGCTTGACCAGAATGGGCTAGGGAAAAAATACACATACCGTTGTAATCGGGCGAGTTTCTACTTTCAGACGCAACGGGTATTTTTGGGTTAGGTCAATCCGTTCGAGAGATATGGGAGTTTGAAGCCAAGACATGGTTGAGAAGGCAAAAAATTTTTCGCATTTCTGCTGCTCGAAAGGCTTAACCAGAATGGCCTAGGGAAAAAATACACATACCGTTGTAATCGGGCGAGTTTCTACTTTCATCTGCAATAGGAATTTTTGGGTTAGGTCAATCCGTTCGCGAGATATGGGAGTTTGAAGCCAAGAAATGGTTGAGAAGGCAAAAAATTTTTCGCAATTCTGCTGTTCCAAACGCTTAACCAGAATGGCCTAGGGAAAAAATACACCTACCGTTGTAATCGGGCGAGCTTCGACTTTCAGATTCAACAGGAATTTTTGGGTTAGGTCAATCCGTTCGCGAGATATGGGAGTTTGAAGACAAGAAACGGTTGAGAAGGCAAAAAATTTTTCGCAATTCAGCTGCACCAAACGCTTAACCAGAATGGCCTCGGGAAAAAATACACATACCGTTGTAATCGGGCGAGTTTCTACTTTCAGATGCAACAGGAATTTTTGGGTTAAGTCAATCCGTTCGCGAGATACGGGAGTTTGAAGCTAAGAAATGGTTGAGAAGACAACAAATTTTTCGCATTTCTGCTGCTCCAAACGCTTAACCAGAATGGCCTAGGGAAAAAATACACATACCGTTGTAATCGTGCGAGCTTCGACTTTCAGATGCAATAGGAATTTTTGTGTTAGGTCAATCCGTTCGCGAGATGTGGGAGTTTGAAGCCAAGAAATGGTTGAGAAGGCAAAAAATTGTTCGCAATTCTGCTGCTCCAAACGCTTAACCAGAATGGCCTAGGGAAAAAATACACATACCGTTGTAATCGAGCGAGTTTCTACTTTCAGATGAAATAGGAATTTTTGGGTTAGGTCAATCCGTTCGCGAGATATGGGAGTTTGAAGCCAAGAAATGGTTGAGAAGGCAAAAAATTTTTCGCAATTCTGCTGCTCCAAACGCTTAACCAGAATGGCCTAGGGAAAAAATACACATACCGTTGTAATCGGGCGAGTTTCTACTTTCAGATGCAATCGGAATTTTTGGGTTTGGTCAATCCGTTCGCGAGATATGGGAGTTTGAAGCTAAGAAATGGTTGAGAAGACAACAAATTTTTCGCAATTCTGCTGCTCCAAACGCTTGACCAGAATGGGCTAGGGAAAAAATACACATACCGTTGTAATCGGGCGAGTTTCTACTTTCATCTGCAATAGGAATTTTTGGGTTAGGTCAATCCGTTCGCGAGATATGGGAGTTTGAAGCCAAGAAATGGTTGAGAAGGCAAAAAATTTTTCGCAATTCTGCTGCTCCAAATGCTTAACCAGAATGGCCTAGGGAAAAAATACACATACCGTTGTAATCGGGCGAGTTTCTACTTTCAGATGCAATAGGAATTTTTGGGTTAGGTCAATCCGTTCGCGAGATATGGGAGTTTGAAACCAAGAAATGGTTGAGAAAGCAAACAATTTTTCGCAATTCTCCTGCTCCAAACGCTTAACCAGAATGGCCTAGGGAAAAAATACACATACCGTTGTAATTGGGCGAGTTTCTACTTTCAGATGCAATAGGAATTTTTGGGTTAGGTCGATCCGTTCGCGAGATATGGGAGTTTGATGCTAAGAAATGGTTGAGAAGACAAGAAATGTTTCGCAATTCTGCTGCTCCAAACGCTTGACCAGAATGGGCTAGGGAAAAAATGCACCTACCGTTGTAATCGGGCGAGCTTCGACTTTCAGATGCAACAGGAATTTTTGGGTTAGGTCAATCCGTTCGCGAGATATGGGAGTTTGAAGCCAAGAAATGGTTGAGAAGGCAAAAAATTTTTCGCAATTCAGCTGCACCAAACGCTTAACCAGAATGGCCTCGGGAAAAAATACACATACCGTTGTAATCGGGCGAGTTTCTACTTTCAGATGCAACAGGAATATTTGGGTTAAGTCAATGCGTTCGCGAGATACGGGAGTTTGAAGCTAAGAAATGGTTGAGAAGACAACAAATTTTTCGCATTTCTGCTGCTCCAAACGCTTAACCAGAATGGCCTAGGGAAAAAATACACATACCGTTGTAATCGGGCGAGTTTCTACTTTCAGATGCAATAGGAATTTTTGGGTTAGGTCAATCCGTTCGCGAGATATGGGAGTTTGAAACCAAGAAATGGTTGAGAAAGCAAACAATTTTTCGCAATTCTCCTGCTCCAAACGCTTAACCAGAATGGCCTAGGGAAAAAATACACATACCGTTGTAATTGGGCGAGTTTCTACTTTCAGATGCAATAGGAATTTTTGGGTTAGGTCGATCCGTTCGCGAGATATGGGAGTTTGATGCTAAGAAATGGTTGAGAAGACAAGAAATGTTTCGCAATTCTGCTGCTCCAAACGCTTGACCAGAATGGGCTAGGGAAAAAATGCACCTACCGTTGTAATCGGGCGAGCTTCGACTTTCAGATGCAACAGGAATTTTTGGGTTAGGTCAATCCGTTCGCGAGATATGGGAGTTTGAAGCCAAGAAATGGTTGAGAAGGCAAAAAATTTTTCGCAATTCAGCTGCACCAAACGCTTAACCAGAATGGCCTCGGGAAAAAATACACATACCGTTGTAATCGGGCGAGTTTCTACTTTCAGATGCAACAGGAATATTTGGGTTAAGTCAATGCGTTCGCGAGATACGGGAGTTTGAAGCTAAGAAATGGTTGAGAAGACAACAAATTTTTCGCATTTCTGCTGCTCCAAACGCTTAACCAGAATGGCCTAGGGAAAAAATACACATACCGTTGTAATCGGGCGAGTTTCTACTTTCAGATGAAATAGGAATTTTTGGGTTAGGTCAATCCGTTCGCGAGATATGGGAGTTTGAAGGCAAGAAATGGTTGAGAAGGCAAAAAATTTTTCGCAATTCTGCTGCTCCAAACGCTTAACCAGAATGGCCTAAGGAAAAAATACACATACCGTTGTAATCGGGCGAGTTTCTACTTTCAGACGCAACGGGTATTTTTGGGTTAGGTCAATCCGTTCGCGAGATATGGGAGTTTGAAGCCAAGAAATGGTTGAGAAAGCAAAAAACTTTTCGCATTTCTGCTGCTCGGGAGGCTTAACCAGAATGGCCTAGGGAAAAAATACACATACCGCTGTAATCGGGCGAGTTTCTACTTTCATCTGCAATAGGAATTTTTGGGTTAGGTCAATCCGTTCGCGAGATATGGGAGTTTGAAGCCAAGAAATGGTTGAGAAGGCAAAAAATTTTTCGCAATTCTGCTGCTCCAAACGCTTAACCAGAATGGCCTAGGGAAAAAATACGCATACCGTTGTAATCGGGCGAGTTTCTACTTTCAGATGCAATAGGAATTTTTGGGTTAGGTCAATACGTTCGCGAGATATGGGACTTTGAAGCCAAGAAATGGTTGAGAAGGCAAAAAATTTTTCGCAATTCTGTTGCTCCAAACGCTTAACCAGAATGGCCTAGGGAAAAAATACCCATACCGTTGTAATCGGGCGAGTTTCTACTTTCAGATGCAATAGGAATTTTTGGGTTAGGTCAATCCGTTCGCGAGATATGGGAGTTTGAAACGAAGAAATGGTTGAGAAGGCAAAAAATTTTTCGCAATTCTCCTGCTCCAAACGCTTAACCAGAATGGCCCAGGGAAAAAATACACATACCGTTGTAATCGGGCGAGTTTCGACTTTCAGATGCAATAGGAATTTTTGGGTTAGGTCAATACGTTCGCGAGATATGGGACTTTGAAGCCAAGAAATGGTTGAGAAGGCAAAAAATTTTTCGCAATTCTGCTGCTCCAAACGCTTGACCAGAATGGCCTAGGGAGAAAATACACATACCGTTGTAATCGGGCGAGTTTCTACTTTCAGACGCAACGGGTATTTTTGGGTTAGGTCAATCCGTTCGCGAGATATGGGAGTTTGAAGCCAAGAAATGGTTGAGAAGGCAAAAAATTTTTCGCACTTCTGCTGCCCGAAAGGCTTAACCAGAATGGCCTAGGGAAAAAATACACATACCGTTGTAATCGGGCGAGTTTCTACTTTCATCTGCAATAGGAATTTTTGGGTTAGGTCAATCCGTTCGCGAGATATGGGCGTTTGAAGCCAAGAAATGGTTGAGAAGGCAAAAAATTTTTCGCAATTCTGCTGCTCCAAACGCTTAACCAGAATGGCCTAGGGAAAAAATACACATACCGTTGTAATCGGGCGAGTTTCTACTTTCAGACGCAACGGGTATTTTTGGGTTAGGTCAATCCGTTCGCGAGATATGGGAGTTTGAAGCCAAGAAATGGTTGAGAAGGCAAAAAATTTTTCGCACTTCTGCTGCCCGAAAGGCTTAACCAGAATGGCCTAGGGAAAAAATACACATACCTTTGTAATCGGGCGAGTTTCTACTTTCATCTGCAATAGGAATTTTTGGGTTAGGTCAATCCGTTCGCGAGATATGGGCGTTTGAAGCCAAGAAATGGTTGAGAAGGCAAAAAATTTTTCGCAATTCTGCTGCTCCAAACGCTTAACCAGAATGGCCTAGGGAAAAAATACACATACCGTTGTAATCGGGCGAGTTTCTACTTTCAGATGCAATAGGAATTTTTGGGTTAGGTCAATCCGTTCGCGAGATATGGGAGTTTGAAACCAAGAAATGGTTGAGAAGGCAAACAATTTTTCGCAATTCTCCTGCTCCAAACGCTTAACCAGAATGGCCTAGGGAAAAAATACACATACCGTTGTAATTGGGCGAGTTTCTACTTTCAGATGCAATAGGAATTTTTGGGTTAGGTCAATCCGTTCGCGAGATATGGGAGTTTGAAGCTAAGAAATGGTTGAGAAGACAAGAAATGTTTCGCAATTCTGCTGCTCCAAACGCTTGATCAGAATGGGCTAGGGAAAAAATACACATACCGTTGTAATCGGGCGAGTTTCTACTTTCAGATGCAACAGGAATTTTTGGGTTAAGTCAATCCGTTCGCGAGATATGGGAGTTTGAAGCTAAGAAATGGTTGAGAAGACAACAAATTTTTCGCATTTCTGCTGCTCCAAACGCTTAACCAGAATGGCCTAGGGAAAAAATACACATACCGTTGTAATCGGGCGAGCTTCGACTTTCAGATGCAATAGGAATTTTTGTGTTAGGTCAATCCGTTCGCGAGATGTGGGAGTTTGAAGCCAAGAAATGGTTGAGAAGGCAAAAAATTTTTCGCAATTCTGCTGCTCCAAACGCTTAACCAGAATGGCCTAGGGAAAAAATACACATACCGTTGTAATCGAGCGAGTTTCTGCTTTCAGATGAAATAGGAATTTTTGGGTTAGGTCAATCCGTTCGCGAGATATGGGAGTTTGAAGCCAAGAAATGGTTGAGAAGGCAAAAAATTTTTCGCATTTCTGCTGCTCGAAAGGCTTAACCAGAATGGCCTAGGGAAAAAATACACATACCGTTGTAATCGGGCTAGTTTCTACTTTCATCTGCAATAGGAATTTTTGGGTTAGGTCAATCCGTTCGCGAGATATGGGAGTTTGAAGCCAAGAAATGGTTGAGAAGGCAAAAAATTTTTCGCAATTCTGCTGCTCCAAACACTTAACCAGAATGGCCTAGGGAAAAAATACACATACCGTTGTAATCGGGCGAGTTTCTACTTTCAGATGCAATAGGAATTTTTGGGTTAGGTCAATCCTTTCGCGAGATATGGGAGTTTGAAGCTAAGAAATGGTTGAGAAGACATCAAACTTTTCGCAATTCTGCTGCTCCAAACGCTTAACCAGAATGGCGTAGGGAAAAAATACACATGCCGCTGCAATCGGACGAGTTTCTACTTTCAGATGCAATAGGAATTTTTGGGTTAGGTCAATCCGTTCGCGAGATATGGGAGTTTGAAGCCAAGAAATGGTTGAGAAGACAACAAATTTTTCGCAATTCTGCTGCTCCAAACGCTTGACCAGAATGGCCTAGGGAGAAAATACACATACCGTTGTAATCGGGCGAGTTTCTACTTTCAGACGCAACGGGTATTTTTGGGTTAGGTCAATCCGTTCGCGAGATATGGGAGTTTGAAGCCAAGAAATGGTTGAGAAGGCAAACAATTTTTCGCAATTCTGCTGCTCCAAACGCTTAACCAGAATGGCCTAGGGAAAAAATACACATACCGTTGTAATCGGGCGAGTTTCTACTTTCAGATGCAATAGGAATTTTTGGGTTAGGTCAATCCGTTCGCGAGATATGGGAGTTTGAAACCAAGAAATGGTTGAGAAGGCAAACAATTTTTCGCAATTCAGCTGCACCAAACGCTTAACCAGAATGGCCTCGGGAAAAAATACACATACCGTTGTAATCGGGCGGGTTTCTACTTTCAGATGCAACAGGAATATTTGGGTTAAGTCAATGCGTTCGCGAGATACGGGAGTTTGAAGCTAAGAAATGGTTGAGAAGACAACAAATTTTTCGCATTTCTGCTGCTCCAAACGCTTAACCAGAATGGCCTAGGGAAAAAATACACATACCGTTGTAATCGGGCGAGTTTCTACTTTCAGATGAAATAGGAATTTTTGGGTTAGGTCAATCCGTTCGCGAGATATGGGAGTTTGAAGGCAAGAAATGGTTGAGAAGGCAAAAAATTTTTCGCAATTCTGCTGCTCCAAACGCTTAACCAGAATGGCCTAAGGAAAAAATACACATACCGTTGTAATCGGGCGAGTTTCTACTTTCAGACGCAACGGGTATTTTTGGGTTAGGTCAATCCGTTCGCGAGATATGGGAGTTTGAAGCCAAGAAATGGTTGAGAAAGCAAAAAACTTTTCGCATTTCTGCTGCTCGGGAGGCTTAACCAGAATGGCCTAGGGAAAAAATACACATACCGCTGTAATCGGGCGAGTTTCTACTTTCATCTGCAATAGGAATTTTTGGGTTAGGTCAATCCGTTCGCGAGATATGGGAGTTTGAAGCCAAGAAATGGTTGAGAAGGCAAAAAATTTTTCGCAATTCTGCTGCTCCAAACGCTTAACCAGAATGGCCTAGGGAAAAAATACGCATACCGTTGTAATCGGGCGAGTTTCTACTTTCAGATGCAATAGGAATTTTTGGGTTAGGTCAATACGTTCGCGAGATATGGGACTTTGAAGCCAAGAAATGGTTGAGAAGGCAAAAAATTTTTCGCAATTCTGTTGCTCCAAACGCTTAACCAGAATGGCCTAGGGAAAAAATACCCATACCGTTGTAATCGGGCGAGTTTCTACTTTCAGATGCAATAGGAATTTTTGGGTTAGGTCAATCCGTTCGCGAGATATGGGAGTTTGAAACGAAGAAATGGTTGAGAAGGCAAAAAATTTTTCGCAATTCTCCTGCTCCAAACGCTTAACCAGAATGGCCCAGGGAAAAAATACACATACCGTTGTAATCGGGCGAGTTTCGACTTTCAGATGCAATAGGAATTTTTTGGTTAGGTCAATACGTTCGCGAGATATGGGACTTTGAAGCCAAGAAATGGTTGAGAAGGCAAAAAATTTTTCGCAATTCTGCTGCTCCAAACGCTTGACCAGAATGGCCTAGGGAGAAAATACACATACCGTTGTAATCGGGCGAGTTTCTACTTTCAGACGCAACGGGTATTTTTGGGTTAGGTCAATCCGTTCGCGAGATATGGGAGTTTGAAGCCAAGAAATGGTTGAGAAGGCAAAAAATTTTTCGCACTTCTGCTGCCCGAAAGGCTTAACCAGAATGGCCTAGGGAAAAAATACACATACCGTTGTAATCGGGCGAGTTTCTACTTTCATCTGCAATAGGAATTTTTGGGTTAGGTCAATCCGTTCGCGAGATATGGGCGTTTGAAGCCAAGAAATGGTTGAGAAGGCAAAAAATTTTTCGCAATTCTGCTGCTCCAAACGCTTAACCAGAATGGCCTAGGGAAAAAATACACATACCGTTGTAATCGGGCGAGTTTCTACTTTCAGACGCAACGGGTATTTTTGGGTTAGGTCAATCCGTTCGCGAGATATGGGAGTTTGAAGCCAAGAAATGGTTGAGAAGGCAAAAAATTTTTCGCACTTCTGCTGCCCGAAAGGCTTAACCAGAATGGCCTAGGGAAAAAATACACATACCGTTGTAATCGGGCGAGTTTCTACTTTCATCTGCAATAGGAATTTTTGGGTTAGGTCAATCCGTTCGCGAGATATGGGCATTTGAAGCCAAGAAATGGTTGAGAAGGCAAAAAATTTTTCGCAATTCTGCTGCTCCAAACGCTTAACCAGAATGGCCTAGGGAAAAAATACACATACCGTTGTAATCGGGCGAGTTTCTACTTTCAGATGCAATAGGAATTTTTGGGTTAGGTCAATCCGTTCGCGAGATATGGGAGTTTGAAACCAAGAAATGGTTGAGAAGGCAAACAATTTTTCGCAATTCTCCTGCTCCAAACGCTTAACCAGAATGGCCTAGGGAAAAAATACACATACCGTTGTAATTGGGCGAGTTTCTACTTTCAGATGCAATAGGAATTTTTGGGTTAGGTCAATCCGTTCGCGAGATATGGGAGTTTGAAGCTAAGAAATGGTTGAGAAGACAAGAAATGTTTCGCAATTCTGCTGCTCCAAACGCTTGACCAGAATGGGCTAGGGAAAAAATACACATACCGTTGTAATCGGGCGAGTTTCTACTTTCAGATGCAACAGGAATTTTTGGGTTAAGTCAATCCGTTCGCGAGATATGGGAGTTTGAAGCTAAGAAATGGTTGAGAAGACAACAAATTTTTCGCATTTCTGCTGCTCCAAACGCTTAACCAGAATGGCCTAGGGAAAAAATACACATACCGTTGTAATCGGGCGAGCTTCGACTTTCAGATGCAATAGGAATTTTTGTGTTAGGTCAATCCGTTCGCGAGATGTGGGAGTTTGAAGCCAAGAAATGGTTGAGAAGGCAAAAAATTTTTCGCAATTCTGCTGCTCCAAACGCTTAACCAGAATGGCCTAGGGAAAAAATACACATACCGTTGTAATCGAGCGAGTTTCTGCTTTCAGATGAAATAGGAATTTTTGGGTTAGGTCAATCCGTTCGCGAGATATGGGAGTTTGAAGCCAAGAAATGGTTGAGAAGGCAAACAATTTTTCGCATTTCTGCTGCTCGAAAGGCTTAACCAGAATGGCCTAGGGAAAAAATACACATACCGTTGTAATCGGGCTAGTTTCTACTTTCATCTGCAATAGGAATTTTTGGGTTAGGTCAATCCGTTCGCGAGATATGGGAGTTTGAAGCCAAGAAATGGTTGAGAAGGCAAAAAATTTTTCGCAATTCTGCTGCTCCAAACACTTAACCAGAATGGCCTAGGGAAAAAATACACATACCGTTGTAATCGGGCGAGTTTCTACTTTCAGATGCAATAGGAATTTTTGGGTTAGGTCAATCCTTTCGCGAGATATGGGAGTTTGAAGCTAAGAAATGGTTGAGAAGACATCAAACTTTTCGCAATTCTGCTGCTCCAAACGCTTAACCAGAATGGCGTAGGGAAAAAATACACATGCCGCTGCAATCGGACGAGTTTCTACTTTCAGATGCAATAGGAATTTTTGGGTTAGGTCAATCCGTTCGCGAGATATGGGAGTTTGAAGCCAAGAAATGGTTGAGAAGACAACAAATTTTTCGCAATTCTGCTGCTCCAAACGCTTGACCAGAATGGCCTAGGGAGAAAATACACATACCGTTGTAATCGGGCGAGTTTCTACTTTCAGACGCAACGGGTATTTTTGGGTTAGGTCAATCCGTTCGCGAGATATGGGAGTTTGAAGCCAAGAAATGGTTGAGAAGGCAAAAAATTTTTCGCAATTCTGCTGCTCCAAACGCTTAACCAGAATGGCCTAGGGAAAAAATACACATACCGTTGTAATCGGGCGAGTTTCTACTTTCAGATGCAATAGGAATTTTTGGGTTAGGTCAATCCGTTCGCGAGATATGGGAGTTTGAAACCAAGAAATGGTTGAGAAGGCAAACAATTTTTCGCAATTCTCCTGCTCCAAACGCTTAACCAGAATGGCCTAGGGAAAAAATACACATACCGTTGTAATTGGGCGAGTTTCTACTTTCAGATGCAATAGGAATTTTTGGGTTAGGTCAATCCGTTCGCGAGATATGGGAGTTTGAAGCTAAGAAATGGTTGAGAAGACAAGAAATGTTTCGCAATTCTGCTGCTCCAAACGCTTAACCAGAATGGCCTAGGGAAAAAATACACATACCGTTGTAATCGGGCGAGCTTCGACTTTCAGATGCAATAGGAATTTTTGTGTTAGGTCAATCCGTTCGCGAGATGTGGGAGTTTGAAGCCAAGAAATGGTTGAGAAGGCAAAAAATTTTTCGCAATTCTGCTGCTTCAAACGCTTAACCAGAATGGCCTAGGGAAAAAATACACATACCGTTGTAATCGAGCGAGTTTCTACTTTCAGATGAAATAGGAATTTTTGGGTTAGGTCAATCCGTTCGCGAGATATGGGAGTTTGAAGCCAAGAAATGGTTAAGAAGGCAAAAAATTTTTCGCAATTCTGCTGCTCCAAACGCTTAACCAGAATGGCCTAGGGAAAAAATAAACATACCATTGTAATCGGGCGAGTTTCTACTTTCAGATGCAATAGGAATTTTTGGGTTTGGTCAATCCGTTCGCGAGATATGGGAGTTTGAAGCTAAGAAATGGTTGAGAAGACAACAAATTTTTCGCAATTCTGCTGCTCCAAACGCTTGACCAGAATGGGCTAAGGAAAAAATACACATACCGTTGTAATCGGGCGAGTTTCTACTTTCAGACGCAACGGGTATTTTTGGGTTAGGTCAATCCGTTCGCGAGATATGGGAGTTTGAAGCCAAGAAATGGTTGAGAAGGCAAAAAATTTTTCGCATTTCTGCTGCTCGAAAGGCTTAACCAGAATGGCCTAGGGAAAAAATACACATACCGTTGTAATCGGGCTAGTTTCTACTTTCATCTGCAATAGGAATTTTTGGGTTAGGTCAATCCGTTCGCGAGATATGGGAGTTTGAAGCCAAGAAATGGTTGAGAAGGCAAAAAATTTTTCGCAATTCTGCTGCTCCAAACACTTAACCAGAATGGCCTAGGGAAAAAATACACATACCGTTGTAATCGGGCGAGTTTCTACTTTCAGATGCAATAGGAATTTTTGGGTTAGGTCAATCCTTTCGCGAGATATGGGAGTTTGAAGCTAAGAAATGGTTGAGAAGACATCAAACTTTTCGCAATTCTGCTGCTCCAAACGCTTAACCAGAATGGCGTAGGGAAAAAATACACATGCCGCTGCAATCGGACGAGTTTCTACTTTCAGATGCAATAGGAATTTTTGGGTTAGGTCAATCCGTTCGCGAGATATGGGAGTTTGAAGCCAAGAAATGGTTGAGAAGACAACAAATTTTTCGCAATTCTGCTGCTCCAAACGCTTGACCAGAATGGCCTAGGGAGAAAATACACATACCGTTGTAATCGGGCGAGTTTCTACTTTCAGACGCAACGGGTATTTTTGGGTTAGGTCAATCCGTTCGCGAGATATGGGAGTTTGAAGCCAAGAAATGGTTGAGAAGGCAAAAAATTTTTCGCATTTCTGCTGCCCGAAAGGCTTAACCAGAATGGCCTAGGGAAAAAATACACATACCGTTGTAATCGGGCGAGTTTCTACTTTCATCTGCAATAGGAATTTTTGGGTTAGGTCAATCCGTTCGCGAGATATGGGAGTTTGAAGCCAAGAAATGGTTGAGAAGACAACAAATTTTTCGCAATTCTGCTGCTCCAAACGCTTGACCAGAATGGCCTAGGGAGAAAATACACATACCGTTGTAATCGGGCGAGTTTCTACTTTCAGACGCAACGGGTATTTTTGGGGTAGGTCAATCCGTTCGCGAGATATGGGAGTTTGAAGCCAAGAAATGGTTGAGAAGGCAAAAAATTTTTCGCATTTCTGCTGCCCGAAAGGCTTAACCAGAATGGCCTAGGGAAAAAATACACATACCGTTGTAATCGGGCGAGTTTCTACTTTCATCTGCAATAGGAATTTTTGGGTTAGGTCAATCCGTTCGCGAGATATGGGCGTTTGAAGCCAAGAAATGGTTGAGAAGGCAAAAAATTTTTCGCAATTCTGCTGCTCCAAACGCTTAACCAGAATGGCCTAGGGAAAAAATACACATACCGTTGTAATCGGGCGAGTTTCTACTTTCAGATGCAATAGGAATTTTTGGGTTAGGTCAATCCTTTCGCGAGATATGGGAGTTTGAAGCTAAGAAATGGTTGAGAAGACATCAAACTTTTCGCAATTCTGCTGCTCCAAACGCTTAACCAGAATGGCGTAGGGAAAAAATACACATGCCGCTGCAATCGGACGAGTTTCTACTTTCAGATGCAATAGGAATTTTTGGGTTAGGTCAATCCGTTCGCGAGATATGGGAGTTTGAAGCCAAGAAATGGTTGAGAAGACAACAAATTTTTCGCAATTCTGCTGCTCCAAACGCTTGACCAGAATGGCCTAGGGAGAAAATACACATACCGTTGTAATCGGGCGAGTTTCTACTTTCAGACGCAACGGGTATTTTTGGGTTAGGTCAATCCGTTCGCGAGATATGGGAGTTTGAAGCCAAGAAATGGTTGAGAAGGCAAAAAATTTTTCGCATTTCTGCTGCCCGAAAGGCTTAACCAGAATGGCCTAGGGAAAAAATACACATACCGTTGTAATCGGGCGAGTTTCTACTTTCTTCTGCAATAGGAATTTTTGGGTTAGGTCAATCCGTTCGCGAGATATGGGAGTTTGAAGCCAAGAAATGGTTGAGAAGACAACAAATTTTTCGCAATTCTGCTGCTCCAAACGCTTGACCAGAATGGCCTAGGGAGAAAATACACATACCGTTGTAATCGGGCGAGTTTCTACTTTCAGACGCAACGGGTATTTTTGGGGTAGGTCAATCCGTTCGCGAGATATGGGAGTTTGAAGCCAAGAAATGGTTGAGAAGGCAAAAAATTTTTCGCATTTCTGCTGCCCGAAAGGCTTAACCAGAATGGCCTAGGGAAAAAATACACATACCGTTGTAATCGGGCGAGTTTCTACTTTCATCTGCAATAGGAATTTTTGGGTTAGGTCAATCCGTTCGCGAGATATGGGCGTTTGAAGCCAAGAAATGGTTGAGAAGGCAAAAAATTTTTCGCAATTCTGCTGCTCCAAACGCTTAACCAGAATGGCCTAGGGAAAAAATACACATACCGTTGTAATCGGGCGAGTTTCTACTTTCAGATGCAATAGGAGTTTTTGGGTTAGGTCAATCCGTTCGCGAGATATGGGAGTTTGAAGCCAAGAAATGGTTGAGAAGGCAAAAAATTTTTCGCATTTCTGCTGCTCGAAAGGCTTAACCAGAATGGCCTAGGGAAAAAATACACATACCGTTGTAATCGGGCTAGTTTCTACTTTCATCTGCAATAGGAATTTTTGGGTTAGGTCAATCCGTTCGCGAGATATGGGAGTTTGAAGCCAAGAAATGGTTGAGAAGGCAAAAAATTTTTCGCAATTCTGCTGCTCCAAACGCTTAACCAGAATGGCCTAGGGAAAAAATACACATACCGTTGTAATCGGGCGAGTTTCTACTTTCAGATGCAATAGGAATTTTTGGGTTAGGTCAATCCTTTCGCGAGATATGGGAGTTTGAAGCTAAGAAATGGTTGAGAAAACATCAAACTTTTCGCAATTCTGCTGCTCCAAACGCTTAACCAGAATGGCGTAGGGAAAAAATACACATGCCGCTGCAATCGGACGAGTTTCTACTTTCAGATGCAATAGGAATTTTTGGGTTAGGTCAATCCGTTCGCGAGATATGGGAGTTTGAAGCCAAGAAATGGTTGAGAAGGCAAAAAATTTTTCGCATTTCTGCTGCTCCAAACGCTTAACCAGAATGGCCTAGGGAAAAAATACACATACCGTTGTAATCGGGCGAGTTTCTACTTTCAGATGCAATAGGAATTTTTGGGTTAGGTCAATCCGTTCGCGAGATATGGGAGTTTGAAGCCAAGAAATGGTTGAGAAGGCAAAAAATTTTTCGCAATTCTGCTGCTCCAAACGCTTAACCAGAATGGCCTAGGGAAAAAATACACATACCGTTGTAATCGGGCGAGTTTCTACTTTCAGATGCAATAGGAATTTTTGGGTTAGGTCAATCCGTTCGCGAGATATGGGCGTTTGAAGCCAAGAAATGGTTGAGAAGGCAAAAAATTTTTCGCAATTCTGCTGCTCCAAACGCTTAACCAGAATGGCCTAGGGAAAAAATACACATACCGTTGTAATCGGGCGAGTTTCTACTTTCAGATGCAATAGGAATTTTTGGGTTAGGTCAATCCGATCGCGAGATATGGGAGTTTGAAACCAAGAAATGGTTGAGAAGGCAAACAATTTTTCGCAATTCTCCTGCTCCAAACGCTTAACCAGAATGGCCTAGGGAAAAAATACACATACCGTTGTAATTGGGCGAGTATCTACTTTCAGATGCAATAGGAATTTTTGGGTTAGGTCAATCCGTTCGCGAGATATGGGAGTTTGAAGCTAAGAAATGGTTGAGAAGACAACAAATCTTTCGCACTTCTGCTGCTCCAAACGCTTAACCAGAATGGCCTAGGGAAAAAATACACATACCGTTGTAATCGGGCGAGTTTCTACTTTCAGATGCAATAGGAATTTTTGGGTTAGGTCAATCCGTTCGCGAGATATGGGCGTTTGAAGCCAAGAAATGGTTGAGAAGGCAAAAAATTTTTCGCATTTCTCCTGCTCCAAACGCTTAACCAGAATGGCCTAGGGAAAAAATACACATACCGTTGTAATCGGGCGAGTTTCTACTTTCAGATGCAATAGGACTTTTTGGGTAAGGTCAATCCGTTCGTGAGATATGGGAGTTTGAAGCCAAGAAATGGTTGAGAAGGCAAAAAATTTTTCACAATTCTGCTGCTCCAAACGCTTAACCAGAATGGCCCAGGGAAAAAATACACATACCGTTGTAATCGGGCGAGTTTCGACTTTCAGATGCAATAGGAATTTTTGGGTTGGGTCAATACGTTCGCGAGATATGGGACTTTGAAGCCAAGAAATGGTTTGGAAGGCAAAAAATTTTTCGCAATTCTGCTGCTCCAAACGCTTAACCAGAATGGCCTAGGGAAAAAATACACATACCGTTGTAATCGGGCGAGTTTCTACTTTCAGATGCAATAGGAATTTTTGGGTTAGGTCAATCCGATCGCGAGATATGGGAGTTTGAAACCAAGAAATGGTTGAGAAGGCAAACAATTTTTCGCAATTCTCCTGCTCCAAACGCTTAACCAGAATGGCCTAGGGAAAAAATACACATACCGTTGTAATTGGGCGAGTATCTACTTTCAGATGCAATAGGAATTTTTGGGTTAGGTCAATCCGTTCGCGAGATATGGGAGTTTGAAGCTAAGAAATGGTTGAGAAGACAACAAATCTTTCGCACTTCTGCTGCTCCAAACGCTTAACCAGAATGGCCTAGGGAAAAAATACACATACCGTTGTAATCGGGCGAGTTTCTACTTTCAGATGCAATAGGAATTTTTGGGTTAGGTCAATCCGTTCGCGAGATATGGGCGTTTGAAGCCAAGAAATGGTTGAGAAGGCAAAAAATTTTTCGCATTTCTCCTGCTCCAAACGCTTAACCAGAATGGCCTAGGGAAAAAATACACATACCGTTGTAATTGGGCGAGTTTCTACTTTCAGATGCAATAGGAATTTTTGGGTTAGGTCAATCCGTTCGCGAGATATGGGAGTTTGAAGCTAAGAAATGGTTGAGAAGACAAGAAATGTTTCGCAATTCTGCTGCTCCAAACGCTTGACCAGAATGGGCTAGGGAAAAAATACACATACCGTTGTAATCGGGCGAGTTTCTACTTTCAGATGCAATAGGACTTTTTGGGTAAGGTCAATCCGTTCGTGAGATATGGGAGTTTGAAGCCAAGAAATGGTTGAGAAGGCAAAAAATTTTTCACAATTCTGCTGCTCCAAACGCTTAACCAGAATGGCCCAGGGAAAAAATACACATACCGTTGTAATCGGGCGAATTTCGATTTTCAGATGCAATAGGAATTTTTGGGTTACGTCAATCCGTTCGCGAGATGTGGGTGTTTGAAGCCAAGAAATAGTTGAGAATGAAAAAAATTTTTCGCAATTCTGCTGCTCCAAACGCTTAACCAGAATGGCCTAGGAAAAAAATACACCTACCGTTGTAATCGGGCGAGCTTCGACTTTCAGATGCAACAGGAATTTTTGGGTTAGGTCAATCCGTTCGCGAGATATGGGAGTTTGAAGACAAGAAACGGTTGAGAAGACAAGAAATTTTTCGCAATTCTGCTGCTCCAAACGCTTAACCAGAATGGCCTAGGGAAACAATACACATACCGTTGTAATCGGGCGAGTTTCTACTTTCAGATGCAATAGGAATTTTTGGGTTAGGTCAAACCGTTCGCGAAATATGGGAGTTTGAAGCCAAGAAATGGTTGAGAAGGCAAAAAATTTTTCGCAATTCAGCTGCACCAAACGCTTAACCAGAATGGCCTCGGGAAAAAATACACATACCGTTGTAATCGGGCGAGTTTCTACTTTCAGATGCAACAGGAATTTTTGGGTTAAGTCAATCCGTTCGCGAGATACGGGAGTTTGAAGCTAAGAAATGGTTGAGAAGACAACAAATTTTTCGCATTTCTGCTGCTCCAAACGCTTAACCAGAATGGCCTAGGGAAAAAATGCACATACCATTGTAATCGGGCGAGTTTCTGCTTTCAGATGCAATAGGAATTTTTGGGTTTGGTCAATCCGTTCGCGAGATATGGGAGTTTGAAGCTAAGAAATGGTTGAGAAGACAACAAATTTTTCGCAATTCTGCTGCTCCAAACGCTTAACCAGAATGGCCTAGGGAAAAAATACACATACCGTTGTAATCGAGCGAGTTTCTACTTTCAGATGAAATAGGAATTTTTGGGTTAGGTCAATCCGTTCGCGAGATATGGGAGTTTGAAGCCAAGAAATGGTTGAGAAGGCAAAAAATTTTTCGCAATTCTGCTGCTCCAAACGCTTAACCAGAATGGCCTAGGGAAAAAATGCACATACCATTGTAATCGGGCGAGTTTCTACTTTCAGATGCAATAGGAATTTTTGGGTTTGGTCAATCCGTTCGCGAGATATGGGAGTTTGAAGCTAAGAAATGGTTGAGAAGACAACAAATTTTTCGCAATTCTGCTGCTCCAAACGCTTAACCAGAATGGCCTAGGGAAAAAATACACATACCGTTGTAATCGGGCGAGTTTCTACTTTCAGATGCAATAGGAATTTTTGGGTTAGGTCAATCCGTTCGCGAGATATGGGAGTTTGAAACCAAGAAATGGTTGAGAAGGCAAAAAATTTTTCGCAATTCTCCTGCTCCAAACGCTTAACCTGAATGGCCCAGGGAAAAAATACACATACCGTTGTAATCGGGCGAGTTTCGACTTTCAGATGCAATAGGAATTTTTGGGTTGGGTCAATACGTTCGCGAGATATGGGACTTTGAAGCCAAGAAATGGTTGAGAAGGCAAAAAATTTTTCGCAATTCTGCTGCTCCAAACGCTTAACCAGAATGGCCTAGGGAAAAAATACACATACCGTTGTAATCGGGCGAGTTTCTACTTTCAGATGGAATAGGAATTTTTGGGTTAGGTCAATCCGTTCGCGAGATATGGGAGTTTGAAACCAAGAAATGGTTGAGAAGGCAAACAATTTTTCGCAATTCTCCTGCTCCAAACGCTTAACCAGAATGGCCTAGGGAAAAAATACACATACCGTTGTAATTGGGCGAGTATCTACTTTCAGATGCAATAGGAATTTTTGGGTTAGGTCAATCCGTTCGCGAGATATGGGAGTTTGAAGCTAAGAAATGGTTGAGAAGACAACAAATCTTTCGCACTTCTGCTGCTCCAAACGCTTAACCAGAATGGCCTAGGGAAAAAATACACATACCGTTGTAATTGGGCGAGTTTCTACTTTCAGATGCAATAGGAATTTTTGGGTTAGGTCAATCCGTTCGCGAGATATGGGAGTTTGAAGCTAAGAAATGGTTGAGAAGACAAGAAATGTTTCGCAATTCTGCTGCTCCAAACGCTTGACCAGAATGGGCTAGGGAAAAAATACACATACCGTTGTAATCGGGCGAGTTTCTACTTTCAGATGCAATAGGACTTTTTGGGTTAGGTCAATCCGTTCGTGAGATATGGGAGTTTGAAGCCAAGAAATGGTTGAGAAGGCAAAAAATTTTTCACAATTCTGCTGCTCCAAACGCTTAACCAGAATGGCCCAGGGAAAAAATACACATACCGTTGTAATCGGGCGAATTTCGAATTTCAGATGCAATAGGAATTTTTGGGTTACGTCAATCCGTTCGCGAGATGTGGGTGTTTGAAGCCAAGAAATAGTTGAGAATGAAAAAAATTTTTCGCAATTCTGCTGCTCCAAACGCTTAACCAGAATGGCCTAGGAAAAAAATACACCTACCGTTGTAATCGGGCGAGCTTCGACTTTCAGATGCAATAGGAATTTTTGTGTTAGGTCAATCCGTTCGCGAGATATGGGAGTTTGAAGACAAGAAACGGTTGAGAAGACAAGAAATTTTTCGCAATTCTGCTGCTCCAAACGCTTAACCAGAATGGCCTAGGGAAACAATACACATACCGTTGTAATCGGGCGAGTTTCTACTTTCAGATGCAATAGGAATTTTTGGGTTAGGTCAATCCGTTCGCGAGATATGGGAGTTTGAAGCTAAGAAATGGTTGAGAAGACAAGAAATGTTTCGCAATTCTGCTGCTCCAAACGCTTGACCAGAATGGGCTAGGGAAAAAATACACATACCGTTGTAATCGGGCGAGTTTCTACTTTCAGATGCAATAGGACTTTTTGGGTTAGGTCAATCCGTTCGTGAGATATGGGAGTTTGAAGCCAAGAAATGGTTGAGAAGGCAAAAAATTTTTCACAATTCTGCTGCTCCAAACGCTTAACCAGAATGGCCCAGGGAAAAAATACACATACCGTTGTAATCGGGCGAATTTCGACTTTCAGATGCAATAGGAATTTTTGGGTTACGTCAATCCGTTCGCGAGATGTGGGTGTTTGAAGCCAAGAAATAGTTGAGAATGAAAAAAATTTTTCGCAATTCTGCTGCTCCAAACGCTTAACCAGAATGGCCTAGGAAAAAAATACACCTACCGTTGTAATCGGGCGAGCTTCGACTTTCAGATGCAATAGGAATTTTTGTGTTAGGTCAATCCGTTCGCGAGATATGGGAGTTTGAAGACAAGAAACGGTTGAGAAGACAAGAAATTTTTCGCAATTCTGCTGCTCCAAACGCTTAACCAGAATGGCCTAGGGAAACAATACACATACCGTTGTAATCGGGCGAGTTTCTACTTTCAGATGCAATAGGAATTTTTGGGTTAGGTCAAACCGTTCGCGAAATATGGGAGTTTGAAGCCAAGAAATGGTTGAGAAGGCAAAAAATTTTTCGCAATTCAGCTGCACCAAACGCTTAACCAGAATGGCCTCGGGAAAAAATACACATACCGTTGTAATCGGGCGAGTTTCTACTTTCAGATGCAACAGGAATTTTTGGGTTAAGTCAATCCGTTCGCGAGATACGGGAGTTTGAAGCTAAGAAATGGTTGAGAAGACAACAAATTTTTCGCATTTCTGCTGCTCCAAACGCTTAACCAGAATGGCCTAGGGAAAAAATACACATACCGTTGTAATCGGGCGAGCTTCGACTTTCAGATGCAATAGGAATTTTTGTGTTAGGTCAATCCGTTCGCGAGATGTGGGAGCTTGAAGCCAAGAAATGGTTGAGAAGGCAAAAAATTTTTCGCAATTCTGCTGCTCCAAACGCTTAACCAGAATGGCCTAGGGAAAAAATACACATACCGTTGTAATCGAGCGAGTTTCTACTTTCAGATGAAATAGGAATTTTTGGGTTAGGTCAATCCGTTCGCGAGATATGGGAGTTTGAAGCCAAGAACTGGTTGAGAAGGCAAAAAATTTTTCGCAATTCTGCTGCTCCAAACGCTTAACCAGAATGGCCTAGGCAAAAAATACACATACCGTTGTAATCGGGCGAGTTTCTACTTTCAGATGCAATAGGAATTTTTGGGTTAGGTCAATCCGTTCGCGAGATATGGGAGTTTGAAACCAAGAAATGGTTGAGAAGGCAAAAAATTTTTCGCATTTCTCCTGCTCCAAACGCTTAACCAGAATGGCCTAGGGAAAAAATACACATACCGTTGTAATTGGGCGAGTTTCTACTTTCAGATGCAATAGGAATTTTTGGGTTAGGTCAATCCGTTCGCGAGATATGGGAGTTTGAAGCTAAGAAATGGTTGAGAAGACAGGAAATGTTTCGCAATTCTGCTGCTCCAAACGCTTGACCAGAATGGGCTAGGGAAAAAATACACATACCGTTGTAATCGGGCGAGTTTCTACTTTCAGATGCAATAGGACTTTTTGGGTTAGGTCAATCCGTTCGTGAGATATGGGAGTTTGAAGCCAAGAAATGGTTGAGAAGGCAAAAAATTTTTCACAATTCTGCTGCTCCAAACGCTTAACCAGAATGGCCCAGGGAAAAAATACACATACCGTTGTAATCGGGCGAATTTCGATTTTCAGATGCAATAGGAATTTTTGGGTTACGTCAATCCGTTCGCGAAATGTGGGTGTTTGAAGCCAAGAAATAGTTGAGAATGAAAAAAATTTTTCGCAATTCTGCTGCTCCAAACGCTTAACCAGAATGGCCTAGGAAAAAAATACACCTACCGTTGTAATCGGGCGAGCTTCGACTTTCAGATGCAACAGGAATTTTTGGGTTAGGTCAATCCGTTCGCGAGATATGGGAGTTTGAAGAAAAGAAACGGTTGAGAAGACAAAAATTTTTCGCAATTCTGCTGCTCCAAACGCTTAACCAGAATGGCCTAGGGAAACAATACACATACCGTTGTAATCGGGCGAGTTTCTACTTTCAGATGCAATAGGAATTTTTGGGTTAGGTCAAACCGTTCGCGAAATATGGGAGTTTGAAGCCAAGAAATGGTTGAGAAGGCAAAAAATTTTTCGCAATTCAGCTGCACCAAACGCTTAACCAGAATGGCCTCGGGAAAAAATACACATACCGTTGTAATCGGGCGAGTTTCTACTTTCAGATGCAACAGGAATTTTTGGGTTAAGTCAATCCGTTCGCGAGATACGGGAGTTTGAAGCTAAGAAATGGTTGAGAAGACAACAAATTTTTCGCATTTCTGCTGCTCCAAACGCTTAACCAGAATGGTCTAGGGAAAAAATACACATACCGTTGTAATCGGGCGAGCTTCGACTTTCAGATGCAATAGGAATTTTTGTGTTAGGTCAATCCGTTCGCGAGATGTGGGAGCTTGAAGCCAAGAAATGGTTGAGAAGGCAAAAAATTTTTCGCAATTCTGCTGCTCCAAACGCTTAACCAGAATGGCCTAGGGAAAAAATACACATACCGTTGTAATCGAGCGAGTTTCTACTTTCAGATGAAATAGGAATTTTTGGGTTAGGTCAATCCGTTCGCGAGATATGGGAGTTTGAAGCCAAGAAATGGTTGAGAAGGCAAAAAATTTTTCGCAATTCTGCTGCTCCAAACGCTTAACCAGAATGGCCTAGGGAAAAAATGCACATACCATTGTAATCGGGCGAGTTTCTACTTTCAGATGCAATAGGAATTTTTGGGTTTGGTCAATCCGTTCGCGAGATATGGGAGTTTGAAGCTAATAAATGGTTGAGAAGACAACAAATTTTTCGCAATTCTGCTGCTCCAAACGCTTAACCAGAATGGCCTAGGGAAAAAATACACATACCGTTGTAATCGGGCGAGTTTCTACTTTCAGATGCAATAGGAATTTTTGGGTTAGGTCAATCCGTTCGCGAGATATGGGAGTTTGAAACCAAGAAATGGTTGAGAAGGCAAAAAAATTTTCCCAATTCTCCTGCTCCAAACGCTTAACCTGAATGGCCCAGGGAAAAAATACACATACCGTTGTAATCGGGCGAGTTTCGACTTTCAGATGCAATAGGAATTTTTGGGTTGGGTCAATACGTTCGCGAGATATGGGAGTTTGAAGCCAAGAAATGGTTGAGAAGGCAAAAAATTTTTCGCAATTCTGCTGCTCCAAACGCTTAACCAGAATGGCCTAGGCAAAAAATACACATAACGTTGTAATCGGGCGAGTTTCTACTTTCAGATGCAATAGGAATTTTTGGGTTAGGTCAATCCGTTCGCGAGATATGGGAGTTTGAAACCAAGAAATGGTTGAGAAGGCAAAAAATTTTTCGCATTTCTCCTGCTCCAAACGCTTAACCAGAATGGCCTAGGGAAAAAATACACATACCGTTGTAATTGGGCGAGTTTCTACTTTCAGATGCAATAGGAATTTTTGGGTTAGGTCAATCCGTTCGCGAGATATGGGAGTTTGAAGCTAAGAAATGGTTGAGAAGACAGGAAATGTTTCGCAATTCTGCTGCTCCAAACGCTTGACCAGAATGGGCTAGGGAAAAAATACACATACCGTTGTAATCGGGCGAGTTTCTACTTTCAGATGCAATAGGACTTTTTGGGTTAGGTCAATCCGTTCGTGAGATATGGGAGTTTGAAGCCAAGAAATGGTTGAGAAGGCAAAAAATTTTTCACAATTCTGCTGCTCCAAACGCTTAACCAGAATGGCCCAGGGAAAAAATACACATACCGTTGTAATCGGGCGAATTTCGATTTTCAGATGCAATAGGAATTTTTGGGTTACGTCAATCCGTTCGCGAAATGTGGGTGTTTGAAGCCAAGAAATAGTTGAGAATGAAAAAAATTTTTCGCAATTCTGCTGCTCCAAACGCTTAACCAGAATGGCCTAGGAAAAAAATACACCTACCGTTGTAATCGGGCGAGCTTCGACTTTCAGATGCAACAGGAATTTTTGGGTTAGGTCAATCCGTTCGCGAGATATGGGAGTTTGAAGAAAAGAAACGGTTGAGAAGACAAAAATTTTTCGCAATTCTGCTGCTCCAAACGCTTAACCAGAATGGCCTAGGGAAACAATACACATACCGTTGTAATCGGGCGAGTTTCTACTTTCAGATGCAATAGGAATTTTTGGGTTAGG
This sequence comes from Ptiloglossa arizonensis, assembly GCF_051014685.1. Lineage (NCBI taxonomy): Eukaryota > Metazoa > Arthropoda > Insecta > Hymenoptera > Colletidae > Ptiloglossa > Ptiloglossa arizonensis. The sequence goes on along the minus strand of NW_027479297.1, from coordinate 112,830 downwards.
TCAAACCGTTCGCGAAATATGGGAGTTTGAAGCCAAGAAATGGTTGAGAAGGCAAAAAATTTTTCGCAATTCAGCTGCACCAAACGCTTAACCAGAATGGCCTCGGGAAAAAATACACATACCGTTGTAATCGGGCGAGTTTCTACTTTCAGATGCAACAGGAATTTTTGGGTTAAGTCAATCCGTTCGCGAGATACGGGAGTTTGAAGCTAAGAAATGGTTGAGAAGACAACAAATTTTTCGCATTTCTGCTGCTCCAAACGCTTAACCAGAATGGTCTAGGGAAAAAATACACATACCGTTGTAATCGGGCGAGCTTCGACTTTCAGATGCAATAGGAATTTTTGTGTTAGGTCAATCCGTTCGCGAGATGTGGGAGCTTGAAGCCAAGAAATGGTTGAGAAGGCAAAAAATTTTTCGCAATTCTGCTGCTCCAAACGCTTAACCAGAATGGCCTAGGGAAAAAATACACATACCGTTGTAATCGAGCGAGTTTCTACTTTCAGATGAAATAGGAATTTTTGGGTTAGGTCAATCCGTTCGCGAGATATGGGAGTTTGAAACCAAGAAATGGTTGAGAAGGCAAAAAATTTTTCCCAATTCTCCTGCTCCAAACGCTTAACCTGAATGGCCCAGGGAAAAAATACACATACCGTTGTAATCGGGCGAGTTTCGACTTTCAGATGCAATAGGAATTTTTGGGTTGGGTCAATACGTTCGCGAGATATGGGACTTTGAAGCCAAGAAATGGTTGAGAAGGCAAAAAATTTTTCGCAATTCTGCTGCTCCAAACGCTTAACCAGAATGGCCTAGGGAAAAAATACACATACCGTTGTAATCGGGCGAGTTTCTACTTTCAGATGCAATAGGAATTTTTGGGTTAGGTCAATCCGTTCGCGAGATATGGGAGTTTGAAACCAAGAAATGGTTGAGAAGGCAAACAATTTTTCGCAATTCTCCTGCTCCAAACGCTTAACCAGAATGGCCTAGGGAAAAAATACACATACCGTTGTAATTGGGCGAGTATCTACTTTCAGATGCAATAGGAATTTTTGGGTTAGGTCAATCCGTTCGCGAGATATGGGAGTTTGAAGCTAAGAAATGGTTGAGAAGACAACAAATCTTTCGCACTTCTGCTGCTCCAAACGCTTAACCAGAATGGCCTAGGGAAAAAATACACATACCGTTGTAATTGGGCGAGTTTCTACTTTCAGATGCAATAGGAATTTTTGGGTTAGGTCAATCCGTTCGTGAGATATGGGAGTTTGAAGCCAAGAAATGGTTGAGAAGGCAAAAAATTTTTCACAATTCTGCTGCTCCAAACGCTTAACCAGAATGGCCCAGGGAAAAAATACACATACCGTTGTAATCGGGCGAATTTCGACTTTCAGATGCAATAGGAATTTTTGGGTTACGTCAATCCGTTCGCGAGATGTGGGTGTTTGAAGCCAAGAAATAGTTGAGAATGAAAAAAATTTTTCGCAATTCTGCTGCTCCAAACGCTTAACCAGAATGGCGTAGGAAAAAAATACACCTACCGTTGTAATCGGGCGAGCTTCGACTTTCAGATGCAATAGGAATTTTTGTGTTAGGTCAATCCGTTCGCGAGATATGGGAGTTTGAAGCCAAGAAATGGTTGAGAAGGCAAAAAATTTTTCGCAATTCTGCTGCTCCAAACGCTTAACCAGAATGGCCTAGGGAAAAAATACACATACCGTTGTAATCGAGCGAGTTTCTACTTTCAGATGAAATAGGAGTTTTTGGGTTAGGTCAATCCGTTCGCGAGATATGGGAGTTTGAAGCCAAGAAATGGTTGAGAAGGCAAAAAATTTTTCGCAATTCTGCTGCTCCAAACGCTTAACCAGAATGGCCTAGGGAAAAAATACACATACCATTGTAATCGGGTGAGTTTCTACTTTCAGACGCAACGGGTATTTTTGGGTTAGGTCAATACGTTCGCGAGATATGGGAGTTTGAAGCCAAGAAATGGTTGAGAAGGCAAAAAATTTTTCGCATTTCTGCTGCTCGAAAGGCTTAACCAGAATGGCCTAGGGAAAAAATACACATACCGTTGAAATCGGGCGAGTTTCTACTTTCATCTGCAATAGGAATTTTTGGGTTAGGTCAATCCGTTCGCGAGATGTGGGACTTTGAAGCCAAGAAATGGTTGAGAAGGCAAAAAATTTTTCGCAATTCTGCTGCTCAAAACGCTTAACCAGAATGGCCTAGGGATAAAATACACATACCGTTGTAATCGGGCGAGTTTCTACTTTCAGATGCAATAGGAATTTTTGGGTTAGGTCAATCCGTTCGCGAGATATGGGAGTTTGAAACCAAGAAATGGTTGAGAAGGCAAAAAATTTTTCCCAATTCTCCTGCTCCAAACGCTTAACCTGAATGGCCCAGGGAAAAAATACACATACCGTTGTAATCGGGCGAGTTTCGACTTTCAGATGCAATAGGAATTTTTGGGTTGGGTCAATACGTTCGCGAGATATGGGACTTTGAAGCCAAGAAATGGTTGAGAAGGCAAAAAATTTTTCGCAATTCTGCTGCTCCAAACGCTTAACCAGAATGGCCTAGGGAAAAAATACACATACCGTTGTAATCGGGCGAGTTTCTACTTTCAGATGCAATAGGAATTTTTGGGTTAGGTCAATCCGTTCGCGAGATATGGGAGTTTGAAACCAAGAAATGGTTGAGAAGGCAAACAATTTTTCGCAATTCTCCTGCTCCAAACGCTTAACCAGAATGGCCTAGGGAAAAAATACACATACCGTTGTAATTGGGCGAGTATCTACTTTCAGATGCAATAGGAATTTTTGGGTTAGGTCAATCCGTTCGCGAGATATGGGAGTTTGAAGCTAAGAAATGGTTGAGAAGACAACAAATCTTTCGCACTTCTGCTGCTCCAAACGCTTAACCAGAATGGCCTAGGGAAAAAATACACATACCGTTGTAATTGGGCGAGTTTCTACTTTCAGATGCAATAGGAATTTTTGGGTTAGGTCAATCCGTTCGTGAGATATGGGAGTTTGAAGCCAAGAAATGGTTGAGAAGGCAAAAAATTTTTCACAATTCTGCTGCTCCAAACGCTTAACCAGAATGGCCCAGGGAAAAAATACACATACCGTTGTAATCGGGCGAATTTCGACTTTCAGATGCAATAGGAATTTTTGGGTTACGTCAATCCGTTCGCGAGATGTGGGTGTTTGAAGCCAAGAAATAGTTGAGAATGAAAAAAATTTTTCGCAATTCTGCTGCTCCAAACGCTTAACCAGAATGGCGTAGGAAAAAAATACACCTACCGTTGTAATCGGGCGAGCTTCGACTTTCAGATGCAATAGGAATTTTTGTGTTAGGTCAATCCGTTCGCGAGATATGGGAGTTTGAAGCCAAGAAATGGTTGAGAAGGCAAAAAATTTTTCGCAATTCTGCTGCTCCAAACGCTTAACCAGAATGGCCTAGGGAAAAAATACACATACCGTTGTAATCGAGCGAGTTTCTACTTTCAGATGAAATAGGAGTTTTTGGGTTAGGTCAATCCGTTCGCGAGATATGGGAGTTTGAAGCCAAGAAATGGTTGAGAAGGCAAAAAATTTTTCGCAATTCTGCTGCTCCAAACGCTTAACCAGAATGGCCTAGGGAAAAAATACACATACCATTGTAATCGGGTGAGTTTCTACTTTCAGACGCAACGGGTATTTTTGGGTTAGGTCAATACGTTCGCGAGATATGGGAGTTTGAAGCCAAGAAATGGTTGAGAAGGCAAAAAATTTTTCGCATTTCTGCTGCTCGAAAGGCTTAACCAGAATGGCCTAGGGAAAAAATACACATACCGTTGAAATCGGGCGAGTTTCTACTTTCATCTGCAATAGGAATTTTTGGGTTAGGTCAATCCGTTTGCGAGATATGGGAGTTTGAAGCCAAGAAATGGTTGAGAAGGCAAAAAATTTTTCGCAATTCTGCTGCTCCAAACGCTTAACCAGAATGGCCTAGGGAAAAAATACACATACCGTTGTAATCGGGCGAGTTTCTACTTTCAGATGCAATAGGAATTTTTGGGTTAGGTCAATCCGTTCGCGAGATATGGGAGTTTGAAACCAAGAAATGGTTGAGAAGGCAAAAAATTTTTCGCAATTCTCCTGCCCCAAACGCTTAACCTGAATGGCCCAGGGAAAAAATACACATACCGTTGTAACCGGGCGAGTTTCGACTTTCAGATGCAATAGGAATTTTTGGGTTGGGTCAATACGTTCGCGAGATGTGGGACTTTGAAGCCAAGAAATGGTTGAGAAGGCAAAAAATTTTTCGCAATTCTGCTGCTCAAAACGCTTAACCAGAATGGCCTAGGGAAAAAATACACATACCGTTGTAATCGGGCGAGTTTCTACTTTCAGATGCAATAGGAATTTTTGTGTTAGGTCAATCCGTTCGCGAGATATGGGAGTTTGAAGACAAGAAAGGTTGAGAAGACAAGAAATTTTTCGCAATTCTGCTGCTCCAAACGCTTAACCAGAATGGCCTAGGGAAACAATACACATACCGTTGTAATCGGGCGAGTTTCTACTTTCAGATGCAATAGGAATTTTTGGGTTAGGTCAATCCGTTCGCGAGATATGGGAGTTTGAAGCTAAGAAATGGTTGAGAAGACAAGAAATGTTTCGCAATTCTGCTGCTCCAAACGCTTGACCAGAATGGGCTAGGGAAAAAATACACATACCGTTGTAATCGGGCGAGTTTCTACTTTCAGATGCAATAGGACTTTTTGGGTTAGGTCAATCCGTTCGTGAGATATGGGAGTTTGAAGCCAAGAAATGGTTGAGAAGGCAAAAAATTTTTCACAATTCTGCTGCTCCAAACGCTTAACCAGAATGGCCCAGGGAAAAAATACACATACCGTTGTAATCGGGCGAATTTCGACTTTCAGATGCAATAGGAATTTTTGGGTTACGTCAATCCGTTCGCGAGATGTGGGTGTTTGAAGCCAAGAAATAGTTGAGAGTGAAAAAAATTTTTCGCAATTCTGCTGCTCCAAACGCTTAACCAGAATGGCCTAGGAAAAAAATACACCTACCGTTGTAATCGGGCGAGCTTCGACTTTCAGATGCAATAGGAATTTTTGTGTTAGGTCAATCCGTTCGCGAGATATGGGAGTTTGAAGCTAAGAAATGGTTGAGAAGACAACAAATTTTTCGCAATTCTGCTGCTCCAAACGCTTGACCAGAATGGGCTAAGGAAAAAATACACATACCGTTGTAATCGGGCGAGTTTCTACTTTCAGACGCAACGGGTATTTTTGGGTTAGGTCGATACGTTCGCGAGATATGGGAGTTTGAAGCCAAGAAATGGTTGAGAAGGCAAAAAATTTTTCGCATTTCTGCTGCTCGAAAGGCTTAACCAGAATGGCCTAGGGAAAAAATACACATACCGTTGAAATCGGGCGAGTTTCTACTTTCATCTGCAATAGGAATTTTTGGGTTAGGTCAATCCGTTCGCGAGATATGGGAGTTTGAAGCCAAGAAATGGTTGAGAAGGCAAAAAATTTTTCGCAATTCTGCTGCTCCAAACGCTTAACCAGAATGGCCTAGGGAAAAAATACACATACCGTTGTAATCGGGCGAGTTTCTACTTTCAGATGCAATAGGAATTTTTGGGTTAGGTCAATCCGTTCGCGAGATATGGGAGTTTGAAACCAAGAAATGGTTGAGAAGGCAAAAAATTTTTCGCAATTCTCCTGCTCCAAACGCTTAACCTGAATGGCCCAGGGAAAAAATACACATACCGTTGTAACCGGGCGAGTTTCGACTTTCAGATGCAATAGGAATTTTTGGGTTGGGTCAATACGTTCGCGAGATATGGGACTTTGAAGCCAAGAAATGGTTGAGAAGGCAAAAAATTTTTCGCAATTCTGCTGCTCAAAACGCTTAACCAGAATGGCCTAGGGAAAAAATACACATACCGTTGTAATCGGGCGAGTTTCTACTTTCAGATGCAATAGGAATTTTTGGGTTAGGTCAATCAGTTCGCGAGATATGGGAGTTTGAAACCAAGAAATGGTTGAGAAGGCAAACAATTTTTCGCAATTCTCCTGCTCCAAACGCTTAACCAGAATGGCCTAGGGAGAAAATACACATACCGTTGTAATTGGGCGAGTATCTACTTTCAGATGCAATAGGAATTTTTGGGTTAGGTCAATCCGTTCGCGAGATATGGGATTTTGAAGCTAAGAAATGGTTGAGAAGACAAGAAATGTTTCGCAATTCTGCTGCTCCAAACGCTTGACCAGAATGGGCTAGGGAAAAAATACACATACCGTTGTAATCGGGCGAGTTTCTACTTTCAGATGCAACAGGAATTTTTGGGTTAAGTCAATCCGTTCGCGAGATACGGGAGTTTGAAGCTAAGAAATGGTTGAGAAGACAACAAGTTTTTCGCATTTCTGCTGCTCCAAACGCTTAACCAGAATGGCCTAGGGAAAAAATACACATACCGTTGTAATCGGGCGAGCTTCGACTTTCAGATGCAATAGGAATTTTTGTGTTAGGTCAATCCGTTCGCGAGATGTGGGAGTTTGAAGCCAAGAAATGGTTGAGAAGGCAAAAAATTTTTCGCAATTCTGCGGCTCCAAACGCTTAACCAGAATGGCCTAGGGAAAAAATACACATACCGTTGTAATCGAGCGAGTTTCTACTTTCAGATGAAATAGGAATTTTTGGGTTAGGTCAAACCGTTCGCGAAATATGGGAGTTTGAAGCCAAGAAATGGTTGAGAAGGCAAAAAATTTTTCGCAATTCAGCTGCACCAAACGCTTAACCAGAATGGCCTCGGGAAAAAATACACACACCGTTGTAATCGGGCGAGTTTCTACTTTCAGATGCAACAGGAATTTTTGGGTTAAGTCAATCCGTTCGCGAGATATGGGAGTTTGAAGCCAAGAAATGGTTGAGAAGGCAAAAAATTTTTCGCAATTCTGCTGCTCCAAACGCTTAACCAGAATGGCCTAGGGAAAAAATACACATACCGTTGTAATCGGGCGAGTTTCTACTTTCAGATGCAATAGGAATTTTTGGGTTAGGTCAATCCGTTCGCGAGATATGGGAGTTTGAAACCAAGAAACGGTTGAGAAGGCAAAAAATTTTTCGCAATTCTCCTGCTCCAAACGCTTAACCTGAATGGCCCAGGGAAAAAATACACATACCGTTGTAATCGGGCGAGTTTCGACTTTCAGATGCAATAGGAATTTTTGGGTTGGGTCAATACGTTCGCGAGATATGGGACTTTGAAGCCAAGAAATGGGTGAGAAGGCAAAAAATTTTTCGCAATTCTGCTGCTCCAAACGCTTAACCAGAATGGCCTAGGGAAAAAATACACATACCGTTGTAATCGGGCGAGTTTCTACTTTCAGATGCAATAGGAATTTTTGGGTTAGGTCAATCCTTTCGCGAGATATGGGAGTTTGAAGCTAAGAAATGGTTGAGAAGACATCAAACTTTTCGCACTTCTGCTGCTCCAAACGCTTAACCAGAATGGCGTAGGGAAAAAATACACATACCGTTGTAATCGGGCGAGTTTCTACTTTCAGATGCAATAGGAATTTTTGGGTTAGGTCAATCCGTTCGCGAGATATGGGAGTTTGAAACCAAGAAATGGTTGAGAAGGCAAACAATTTTTCGCAATTCTCCTGCTCCAAACGCTTAACCAGAATGGCCTAGGGAAAAAATACACATACCGTTGTAATCGGGCGAGTTTCTACTTTCAGATGCAATAGGAATTTTTGGGTTAGGTCAATCCGTTCGCGAGATATGGGAGTTTGAAACCAAGAAATGGTTGAAAAGGCAAAAAATTTTTCGCAATTCTCCTGCTCCAAACGCTTAACCTGAATGGCCCAGGGAAAAAATACACATACCGTTGTAATCGGGCGAGTTTCGACTTTCAGATGCAATAGGAATTTTTGGGTTGGGTCAATACGTTCGCGAGATATGGGACTTTGAAGCCAAGAAATGGTTGAGAAGGCAAAAAATTTTTCGCAATTCTGCTGCTCCAAACGCTTAACCAGAATGGCCTAGGGAAAAAATACACATACCGTTGTAATCGGGCGAGTTTCTACTTTCAGATGCAATAGGAATTTTTGGGTTAGGTCAATCCTTTCGCGAGATATGGGAGTTTGAAGCTAAGAAATGGTTGAGAAGACATCAAACTTTTCGCACTTCTGCTGCTCTAAACGCTTAACCAGAATGGCGTAGGGAAAAAATACACATACCGTTGTAATCGGGCGAGTTTCTACTTTCAGATGCAATAGGAATTTTTGGGTTAGGTCAATCCGTTCGTGAGATATGGGAGTTTGAGGCCAAGAAATGGTTGAGAAGGCAAAAAATTTTTCACAATTCTGCTGCTCCAGACGCTTAACCAGAATGGCCCAGGGAAAAAATACACATACCGTTGTAATCGGGCGAGTTTCGACTTTCAGATGCAATAGGAATTTTTCGGTTAGGTCAATCCGTTCGCGAGATATGGGAGTTTGAAACCAAGAAATGGTTGAGAAGGCAAAAAATTTTTCACAATTCTGCTGCTCCAAACGCTTAACCAGAATGGCCCAGGGAAAAAATACACATACCGTTGTAATCGGGCGAATTTCGACTTTCAGATGCAATAGGAATTTTTGGGTTACGTCAATCCGTTCGCGAGATGTTGGAGTTTGAAGCCAAGAAATAGTTGAGAATGAAAAAAATTTTTCGCAATTCTGCTGCTCCAAACGCTTAACCAGAATGGCCTAGGAAAAAAATACACCTACCGTTGTAATCGGGCGAGCTTCGACTTTCAGATGCAACTGGAATTTTTGGGTTAGGTCAATCCGTTCGCGAGATATGGGAGTTTGAAGACAAGAAACGGTTGAGAAGACAAGAAATTTTTCGCAATTCTGCTGCTCCAAACGCTTAACCAGAATGGCCTAGGGAAACAATACACATACCGTTGTAATCGAGCGAGTTTCTACTTTCAGATGAAATAGGAATTTTTGGGTTAGGTCAATCCGTTCGCGAGATATGGGAGTTTGAAGCCAAGAAATGGTTGAGAAGGCAAAAAATTTTTCGCAATTCAGCTGCACCAAACGCTTAACCAGAACGGCCTCGGGAAAAAATACACATACCGTTGTAATCGGGCGAGTTTCTACTTTCAGATGCAACAGGAATTTTTGGGTTAAGTCAATCCGTTCGCGAGATACGGGAGTTTGAAGCTAAGAAATGGTTGAGAAGACAACAAATTTTTCGCATTTCTGCTGCTCCAAACGCTTAACCAGAATGGCCTAGGGAAAAAATACACATACCGTTGTAATCGGGCGAGTTTCTACTTTCAGATGCAATAGGAATTTTTGGGTTACGTCAATCCGTTCGCGAGATGTTGGAGTTTGAAGCCAAGAAATAGTTGAGAATGAAAAAAATTTTTCGCAATTCTGCTGCTCCAAACGCTTAACCAGAATGGCCTAGGAAAAAAATACACCTACCGTTGTAATCGGGCGAGCTTCGACTTTCAGATGCAACTGGAATTTTTGGGTTAGGTCAATCCGTTCGCGAGATATGGGAGTTTGAAGACAAGAAACGGTTGAGAAGACAAGAAATTTTTCGCAATTCTGCTGCTCCAAACGCTTAACCAGAATGGCCTAGGGAAACAATACACATACCGTTGTAATCGAGCGAGTTTCTACTTTCAGATGAAATAGGAATTTTTGGGTTAGGTCAATCCGTTCGCGAGATATGGGAGTTTGAAGCCAAGAAATGGTTGAGAAGGCAAAAAATTTTTCGCAATTCTGCTGCTCCAAACGCTTAACCAGAATGGCCTAGGGAAAAAATACACATACCATTGTAATCGGGCGAGTTTCTACTTTCAGATGCAATAGGAATTTTTGGGTTTGGTCAATCCGTTCGCGAGATATGGGAGTTTGAAGCTAAGAAATGGTTGAGAAGACAACAAATTTTTCGCAATTCTGCTGCTCCAAACGCTTGACCAGAATGGGCTAAGGAAAAAATACACATACCGTTGTAATCGGGCGAGTTTCTACTTTCAGACGCAACGGGTATTTTTTGGTTAGGTCAATCCGTTCGCGAGATATGGGAGTTTGAAGCCAAGAAATGGTTGAGAAGGCAAAAAATTTTTCGCATTTCTGCTGCTCGAAAGGCTTAACCAGAATGGCCTAGGGAAAAAATACACATACCGTTGTAATCGGGCGAGTTTCTACTTTCATCTGCAACAGGAATTTTTGGGTTAGGTCAATCCGTTCGCGAGATATGGGAGTTTGAAGCCAAGAAATGGTTGAGAAGGCAAAAAATTTTTCGCAATTCTGCTGCTCCAAACGCTTAACCAGAATGGCCTAGGGAAAAAATACACATACCGTTGTAATCGGGCGAGTTTCTACTTTCAGATGCAATAGGAATTTTTGGGTTAGGTCAATCCTTTCGCGAGATATGGGAGTTTGAAGCTAAGAAATGGTTGAGAAGACATCAAACTTTTCGCAATTCTGCTGCTCCAAACGCTTAACCAGAATGGCGTAGGAAAAAATACACATGCCGCTGCAATCGGACGAGTTTCTACTTTCAGATGCAATAGGAATTTTTGGGTTAGGTCAATCCGTTCGCGAGATATGGGAGTTTGAAGCCAAGAAATGGTTGAGAAGGTAAAAAATTTTTCGCAATTCTGCGGCTCCAAACGCTTAACCAGAATGGCCTAGGGAAAAAATACACATACCGTTGTAATCGGGCGAGTTTCTACTTTCAGATGCAATAGGAATTTTTGGGTTAGGTCAATCCGTTCGTGAGATATGGGAGTTTGAGGCCAAGAAATGGTTGAGAAGACAAGAAATTTTTCGCAATTCTGCTGCTCCAAACGCTTAACCAGAATGGCCCAGGGAAAAAATACACATACCGTTGTAATCGGGCGAGTTTCGACTTTCAGATGCAATAGGAATTTTTGGGTTAGGTCAATCCGTTCGCGAGATATGGGAGTTTGAAACCAAGAAATGGTTAAGAAGGCAAACAATTTTTCGCAATTCTCCTGCTCCAAACGCTTAACCAGAATGGCCTAGGGAAAAAATACACATACCGTTGTAATTGGGCGAGTTTCTACTTTCAGATGCAATAGGAATTTTTGGGTTAGGTCAATCCGTTCGCGAGATATGGGAGTTTGAAGCCAAGAAATGGTTGAGAAGGCAAAAAATTTTTCACAATTCTGCTGCTCCAAACGCTTAACCAGAATGGCCCAGGGAAAAAATACACATACCGTTGTAATCGGGCGAATTTCGACTTTCAGATGCAATAGGAATTTTTGGGTTACGTCAATCCGTTCGCGAGATGTTGGAGTTTGAAGCCAAGAAATAGTTGAGAATGAAAAAAATTTTTCGCAATTCTGCTGCTCCAAACGCTTAACCAGAATGGCCTAGGAAAAAAATACACCTACCGTTGTAATCGGGCGAGCTTCGACTTTCAGATGCAACTGGAATTTTTGGGTTAGGTCAATCCGTTCGCGAGATATGGGAGTTTGAAGACAAGAAACGGTTGAGAAGACAAGAAATTTTTCGCAATTCTGCTGCTCCAAACGCTTAACCAGAATGGCCTAGGGAAACAATACACATACCGTTGTAATCGGGCGAGTTTCTACTTTCAGATGCAATAGGAATTTTTGGGTAAGGTCAACCCGTTCGCGAAATATGGGAGTTTGAAGCTAAGAAATGGTTGAGAAGGCAAAAAATTTTTCGCAATTCTGCTGCTCCAAACGCTTAACCAGAATGGCCTAGGGAAAAAATACACATACCGTTGTAATCGAGCGAGTTTCTACTTTCAGATGAAATAGGAATTTTTGGGTTAGGTCAATCCGTTCGCGAGATATGGGAGTTTGAAGCCAAGAAATGGTTGAGAAGGCAAAAAATTTTTCGCAATTCTGCTGCTCCAAACGCTTGACCAGAATGGGCTAAGGAAAAAATACACATACCGTTGTAATTGGGCGAGTTTCTACTTTCAGACGCAACGGGTATTTTTGGGTTAGGTCAATCCGTTCGCGAGATATGGGAGTTTGAAGCCAAGAAATGGTTGAGAAGGCAAAAAATTTTTCGCATTTCTGCTGCTCGAAAGGCTTAACCAGAATGGCCTAGGGAAAAAATACACATACCGTTGTAATCGGGCGAGTTTCTACTTTCATCTGCAATAGGAATTTTTGGGTTAGGTCAATCCGTTCGCGAGATATGGGAGTTTGAAGCCAAGAAATGGTTGAGAGGGCAAAAAATTTTTCGCAATTCTGCGGCTCCAAACGCTTAACCAGAATGGCCTAGGGAAAAAATACACATACCGTTGTAATCGGGCGAGTTTCTACTTTCAGATGCAATAGGAATTTTTGGGTTAGGTCAATCCGTTCGTGAGATATGGGAGTTTGAGGCCAAGAAATGGTTGAGAAGACAAGAAATTTTTCGCAATTCTGCTGCTCCAAACGCTTAACCAGAATGGCCCAGGGAAAAAATACACATACCGTTGTAATCGGGCGAGTTTCGACTTTCAGATGCAATAGGAATTTTTGGGTTAGGTCAATCCGTTCGCGAGATATGGGAGTTTGAAACCAAGAAATGGTTAAGAAGGCAAACAATTTTTCGCAATTCTCCTGCTCCAAACGCTTAACCAGAATGGCCTAGGGAAAAAATACACATACCGTTGTAATTGGGCGAGTTTCTACTTTCAGATGCAATAGGAATTTTTGGGTTAGGTCAATCCGTTCGCGAGATATGGGAGTTTGAAGCCAAGAAATGGTTGAGAAGGCAAAAAATTTTTCACAATTCTGCTGCTCCAAACGCTTAACCAGAATGGCCCAGGGAAAAAATACACATACCGTTGTAATCGGGCGAATTTCGACTTTCAGATGCAATAGGAATTTTTGGGTTACGTCAATCCGTTCGCGAGATGTTGGAGTTTGAAGCCAAGAAATAGTTGAGAATGAAAAAAATTTTTCGCAATTCTGCTGCTCCAAACGCTTAACCAGAATGGCCTAGGAAAAAAATACACCTACCGTTGTAATCGGGCGAGCTTCGACTTTCAGATGCAACTGGAATTTTTGGGTTAGGTCAATCCGTTCGCGAGATATGGGAGTTTGAAGACAAGAAACGGTTGAGAAGACAAGAAATTTTTCGCAATTCTGCTGCTCCAAACGCTTAACCAGAATGGCCTAGGGAAACAATACACATACCGTTGTAATCGGGCGAGTTTCTACTTTCAGATGCAATAGGAATTTTTGGGTAAGGTCAACCCGTTCGCGAAATATGGGAGTTTGAAGCTAAGAAATGGTTGAGAAGGCAAAAAATTTTTCGCAATTCTGCTGCTCCAAACGCTTAACCAGAATGGCCTAGGGAAAAAATACACATACCGTTGTAATCGAGCGAGTTTCTACTTTCAGATGAAATAGGAATTTTTGGGTTAGGTCAATCCGTTCGCGAGATATGGGAGTTTGAAGCCAAGAAATGGTTGAGAAGGCAAAAAATTTTTCGCAATTCTGCTGCTCCAAACGCTTAACCAGAATGGCCTAGGGAAAAAATACACATACCGTTGTAATCGAGCGAGTTTATACTTTCAGATGAAATAGGAATTTTTGGGTTAGGTCAATCCGTTCGCGAGATATGGGAGTTTGAAGCCAAGAAATGGTTGAGAAGGCAAAAAATTTTTCGCAATTCTGCTGCTCCAAACGCTTGACCAGAATGGGCTAAGGAAAAAATACACATACCGTTGTAATTGGGCGAGTTTCTACTTTCAGACGCAACGGGTATTTTTGGGTTAGGTCAATCCGTTCGCGAGATATGGGAGTTTGAAGCCAAGAAATGGTTGAGAAGGCAAAAAATTTTTCGCATTTCTGCTGCTCGAAAGGCTTAACCAGAATGGCCTAGGGAAAAAATACACATACCGTTGTAATCGGGCGAGTTTCTACTTTCATCTGCAATAGGAATTTTTGGGTTAGGTCAATCCGTTCGCGAGATATGGGAGTTTGAAGCCAAGAAATGGTTGAGAGGGCAAAAAATTTTTCGCAATTCTGCGGCTCCAAACGCTTAACCAGATGGCCTAGGGAAAAAATACACATACCGTTGTAATCGGATCGGGCGAGTTTCTACTTTCAGATGCAATAGGAATTTTTGGGTTAGGGTCAATCCGTTCGTGAGATATGGGAGTTTGAGGCCAAGAAATGGTTGAGAAGACAAGAAATTTTTCGCAATTCTGCTGCTCCAAACGCTTACCAGAATGGCCCAGGGAAAAAATACACATACCGTTGTAATCGGGCGAGTTTCGACTTTCAGATGCAATAGGAATTTTTGGGGTAGGTCAATCCCGTTCGCGAGATATGGAAGTTTGAAACCAAGAAATGGTTAAGAAGGCAAACAATTTTCGCAATTCTCCTGCTCCAAACGCTTAACCAGAATGGCCTAGGGAAAAAATACACATACCGTTGTAATTGGGCGAGTTTCTACTTTCAGATGCAATAGGAATTTTTGGGTTAGGTCAATCCGTTCGCGAGATATGGGAGTTTGAAGCCAAGAAATGGTTGAGAAGGCAAAAAATTTTTCACAATTCTGCTGCTCCAAACGCTTAACCAGAATGGCCCAGGGAAAAAATACACTACCGTTGTAATCGGGCGAATTTCGACTTTCAGATGCAATAGGAATTTTTGGGTTACGTCAATCCGTTCGCGAGATGTTGGAGTTTGAAGCCAAGAAATAGTTGAGAATGAAAAAAATTTTTCGCAATTCTGCTGCTCCAAACGCTTAACCAGAATGGCCTAGGAAAAAAATACACCTACCGTTGTAATCGGGCGAGCTTCGACTTTCAGATGCAACTGGAATTTTGGGTTAGGTCAATCCGTTCGCGAGATATGGGAGTTTGAAGACAAGAAACGGTTGAGAAGACAAGAAATTTTTCGCAATTCTGCTGCTCCAAACGCTTAACCAGAATGGCCTAGGGAAACAATACACATACCGTTTGTAATCGGGCGAGTTTTCTACTTTCAGATGCAATAGGAATTTTTGGTAAGGTCAACCCGTTCGCGAAATATGGGAAGTTTGAAGCTAAGAAATGGTTGAGAAGGCAAAAAATTTTTCGCAATTCTGCCTGCTCCAAACGCTTAACCAGAATGGCCTAGGGAAAAAATACACATACCGTTGTAATCGAGCGAGTTTCTACTTTCAGATGAAATAGGAATTTTTGGGTTAGGTCAATCCGTTCGCGAGATATGGAGTTTGAAGCCAAGAAATGGTTGAGAAGGCAAAAACTTTTTCGCAATTCTGCTGCTCCAAACGCTTACCAGAATGGCCTAGGGAAAAAATACACATACCATTGTAATCGGGCGAGTTTCTACTTTCAGACGCAACGGGTATTTTTGGGTTAGGTCAATCCGTTCGCGAGATATGGGAGTTTGAAGCCAAGAAATGGTTGAGAAGCAAAAAATTTTTCGCATTTCTGCTGCTCGAAAGGCTTAACCAGAATGGCCTAGGGAAAAAATACACATACCGTTGTAATCGGGCGAGTTTCTACTTTCATCTGCAATAGGAATTTTTGGGTTAGGTCAATCCGTTCGCGAGATATGGGAGTTTGAAGCAAGAAATGGTTGAGAAGGCAAAAAATTTTTCGCAATTCTGCGGCTCCAAACGCTTAACCAGAATGGCCTAGGGAAAAAATACACATACCGTTGTAAACGGGCGAGTTTCTACTTTCAGATGCAATAGGAATTTTTGGGTTAGGTCAATCCGTTCGTGAGATATGGGAGTTTGAGGCCAAGAAATGGTTGAGAAGACAAGAAATTTTTCGCAATTCTGCTGCTCCAAACGCTTAACCAGAATGGCCCAGGGAAAAAATACACATACCGTTGTAATCGGGCGAGTTTCGACTTTCAGATGCAATAGGAATTTTTGGGTTTAGTCAATCCGTTCGCGAGATATGGGAGTTTGAAACAAGAAATGGTTAAAGAAGGCAAACAATTTTTCGCAATTCTCCTGCTCCAAACGCTTAACCAGAATGGCCTAGGGAAAAAATACACATACCGTTGTAATTGGGCGAGTTTCTACTTTCAGATGCAATAGGAATTTTTGGGTTAGGTCAATCCGTTTCGCGAGATATGGGAGTTTGAAGCCAAGAAATGGTGAGAAGGCAAAAAATTTTTCACAATTCTACTGCTCCAAACGCTTAACCAGAATGGCCCAGGGAAAAAAATACACATACCCGTTGTAATCGGGCGAATTTCGACTTTCAGATGCAATAGGAATTTTTGGGTTACGTCAATCCGTTCGCGAGATGTTCGAGTTTGAAAGCCAAGAAATAGTTGAGAATGAAAAAAAATTTTTCGCAATTCTGCTGCTCCAAACGCTTAACCAGAATGGCCTAGGAAAGAAATACGCCTACCGTTGTAATCGGGCGAGTTACGACTTTCAGATGCAACTGGAATTTTTGGGGTAGGTCAATCCGTTCGCGAGATATGGGAGTTTGAAGACAAGAAACGGTTGAGAAGACAAGAAATTTTTCGCAATTCTGCTGCTCCAAACGCTTAACCAGAATGGCCTAGGGAAACAATACACATACCGTTGTAATCGGGCGAGTTTCTACTTTTCAGATGCAATAGGAATTTTTGGGTTAGGTCAACCCGTTCGCGAAATATGGGAGTTTGAAGCTAAGAAATGGTTGAGAAGGCAAAAAATTTTTTCGCAATTCTGCTGCTCCAAACGCTTAACCAGAATGGCCTAGGGAAAAAATACACATACCGTTGTAATCGAGCGAGTTTCTACTTTCAGATGAAAATAGGAATTTTTGGGTTAGGTCAATCCGTCTCGCGAGATATGGGGAGTTTGAAGCCAAGAAATGGTTGAGAATGCAAAAATTTTTCGCAATTCTGCTGCTCCAAACGCTTAACCAGAATGGCCTAGGGAAAAAATACACATACCATTGTAATCGGGGCGAGTTTCTACTTTCAGATGCAATAGGAATTTTTGGGTTGGTCAATCCGTTCGCGAGATATTGGAGTTTGAAGCTAAGA
Source organism: Ptiloglossa arizonensis (assembly GCF_051014685.1). NCBI lineage: Eukaryota > Metazoa > Arthropoda > Insecta > Hymenoptera > Colletidae > Ptiloglossa > Ptiloglossa arizonensis. The sequence continues at coordinate 95,793 of NW_027479297.1, read as the reverse complement.
AATGGTTGAGAAGACAACAAATTTTTCGCAATTCTGCTGCTCCAAACGCTTGACCAGAATGGGCTAAGGAAAAAATACACATACCGTTGTAATCGGGCGAGTTTCTACTTTCAGACGCAACAGGTATTTTTGGGTTAGGTCAATCCGTTCGCGAGATATGGGAGTTTGAAGCCAAGAAATGGTTGAGAAGGCAAAAAATTTTTCGCATTTCTGCTGCTCGAAAGGCTTAACCAGAATGGCCTAGGGAAAAAATTACACGTACCGTTGTAATCGGGCGAGGTTTCTACTTTCATCTGCAATAGGAATTTTTGGGTTAGGTCAATCCGTTCGCGAGATATGGGAGTTTGAAGCCAAGAAATGGTTGAGAAGGCCAAAAAATTTTTCGCAATTCTGCTGCTCCAAACGCTTAACCAGAATGGCCTAGGGAAAAAAATACACATACCGTTGTAATCGGGCGAGTTTCCTACTTTCAGATGCAATAGGAATTTTTGGGTTAGGTCAATCCTTTCGCGAGATATGGGAGTTTGAAGCTAAGAAATGGTTGAGAAGACATCAAACTTTTCGCAATTCTGCTGCTCCAAACGCTTAACCAGAATGGCGTAGGGAAAAAATACACATGCCGCTGCAATCGGACGAGTTTCTACTTTCAAGATGCAATAGGAATTTTTGGGTTAGGTCAATCCGTTCGCGAGATATGGGAGTTTGAAGCAAGAAATGGTTGAGAAGGCAAAAAATTTTTCGCAATTCTGCGGCTCCAAACGCTTAACCAGAATGGCCTAGGGAAAAAATACACATACCGTTGTAATCGGGCGAGTTTCTACTTTCAGATGCATAGGAATTTTTGGGTTTGGTCAATCCGTTCGTGAGATATGGGAGTTTGAGGGCCAAGAAATGGTTGAGAAGACAAGAAATTTTTCGCAATTCTGCATGCTCCAAACGCTTAACCAGAATGGCCCAGGAAAAATACACATACCGTTGTAATCGGGCGAAGTTTCGACTTTCAGATGCAATAGGAATTTTTGGGTTAGGTCAATCCGTTCGCGAGATATGGAAGTTTGAAACCAAGAAATGGTTAAGAAGGCAAACAATTTTTCGCAATTCCTCCTGCTCCAAACGCTTAACCAGAATGGCCTAGGGAAAAAATACACATACCGTTGTAATTGGGCGAGTTTCTACTTTCAGATGCAATAGGAATTTTTGGGTTAGGTTCAATCCGTTCGCGAGATATGGGAGTTTGAAGCCAAGAAATGGTTTGAGAAGCAAAAAATTTTTCACATTCTGCTGCTCCAAACGCTTAACCCAGAATGGCCCAGGGAAAAAATACACATTACCGTTGTAATCGGGCGAGTTTCGACTTTCAGATGCAATAGGAATTTTTGGGTTAGGTCAATCCGTTCGCGAGATATGGGAGTTTGAAACAAGAAATGGTTAAGAAGGCAAACAATTTTTCGCACAATTCTCCTGCTCCAAACGCTTAACCAGAATGGCCTAGGGAAAAAATACACATACCGTTGGTAAACGGGCGAGTTTCTACTTTCAGATGCAATAGGAATTTTTGGGTTAGGTCAATCCGTTCGTGAGATATGGGAGTTTGAGGCCAAGAAATGGTTGAGAAGACAAGAAATTTTTCGCAATTCTGCTGCTTCCAAACGCTTAACCAGAATGGCCCAGGGAAAAAATACACATACCGTTGTAATCGGGCGAGTTTCGACTTTCAGATGCAATAGGAATTTTTGGGTTAGGTCAATCCGTTCGCGAGATATGGGAGTTTTGAAACACAAGAAATGGTTAAAGAAGGCAAACAATTTTTCGCAATTCTCCTGCTCCAAACGCTTAACCAGAATGGCCTAGGGAAAAAAATACACATACCGTTGTAATTGGGCGAGTTTCTACTTTCAGATGCAATAGGAATTTTTGGGTTAGGTCAATCCGTTCGCGAGATATGGGAGTTTGAAGCCAAGAAATGGTTGAGAAGGCAAAAAATTTTTCACAATTCTACTGCTCCAAACGCTTAACCAGAATGGCCCAGGGAAAAAATACACATACCGTTGTAATCGGGCGAATTTCGACTTTCAGATGCAATAGGAATTTTTGGGTTACGTCAATCCGTTCGCGAGATGTTCGAGTTTGAAGCAAGAAATAGTTGAGAATGAAAAAAATTTTTCGCAATTCTGCTGCTCCAAACGCTTAACCAGAATGGCCTAGGAAAGAAATACGCCTACCGTTGTAATCGGGCGAGCTTCGACTTTCAGATGCAACTGGAATTTTTGGGGTAGGTCAATCCGTTCGCGAGATATGGGAGTTTGAAGACAAGAAACGGTTGAGAAGACAAGAATTTTTCGCAATTCTGGCTGCCTCCAAACGCTTAACCAGAATGGCCTAGGGAAACAATACACATACCGTTGTAATCGGGCGAGTTTCTACTTTCAGATGCAATAGGAATTTTTGGGTTAGGTCAACCCGTTCGCGAAATATGGGAGTTTGAAGCTAAGAAATGGTTGAGAAGGCAAAAAATTTTTCGCATTCTGCTGCTCCAAACGCTTAACCAGAATGGCCTAGGGAAAAAATACACATACCGTTGTAATCGAGCGAGTTCTACTTTCAGATGAAATAGGAATTTTTGGGTTAGGTCAATCCGTTCGCGAGATATGGGAGTTTGAGCCAAGATATGGTTGAGAATGCAAAAAATTTTTCGCAATTCTGCTGCTCCAAACGCTTAACCAGAATGGCCTAGGGAAAAAATACACATACCATTGTAATCGGGCGAGTTTCTACTTTCAGATGCAATAGGAATTTTTGGGTTTGGTCAATCCGTTCGCGAGATATGGGAGTTTGAAGCTAAGAAATGGTTGAGAAGACAACAAATTTTTCGCAATTCTGCTGCTCCAAACGCTTGACCAGAATGGGCTAAGGAAAAAATACACATACCGTTGTAATCGGGCGAGTTTCTACTTTCAGACGCAACAGGTATTTTTGGGTTAGGTCAATCCGTTCGCGAGATATGGGAGTTTGAAGCCAAGAAATGGTTGAGAAGGCAAAAAATTTTTCGCATTTCTGCTGCTCGAAAGGCTTAACCAGAATGGCCTAGGGAAAAAATACACGTACCGTTGTAATCGGGCGAGTTTCTACTTTCATCTGCAATAGGAATTTTTGGGTTAGGTCAATCCGTTCGCGAGATATGGGAGTTTGAAGCCAAGAAATGGTTGAGAAGGCAAAAAATTTTTCGCAATTCTGCTGCTCCAAACGCTTAACCAGAATGGCCTAGGGAAAAAATACACATACCGTTGTAATCGGGCGAGTTTCTACTTTCAGATGCAATAGGAATTTTTGGGTTAGGTCAATCCTTTCGCGAGATATGGGAGTTTGAAGCTAAGAAATGGTTGAGAAGACATCAAACTTTTCGCAATTCTGCTGCTCCAAACGCTTAACCAGAATGGCGTAGGGAAAAAATACACATGCCGCTGCAATCGGACGAGTTTCTACTTTCAGATGCAATAGGAATTTTTGGGTTAGGTCAATCCGTTCGCGAGATATGGGAGTTTGAAGCCAAGAAATGGTTGAGAAGGCAAAAAATTTTTCGCAATTCTGCGGCTCCAAACGCTTAACCAGAATGGCCTAGGGAAAAAATACACATACCGTTGTAATCGGGCGAGTTTCTACTTTCAGATGCAATAGGAATTTTTGGGTTTGGTCAATCCGTTCGTGAGATATGGGAGTTTGAGGCCAAGAAATGGTTGAGAAGACAAGAAATTTTTCGCAATTCTGCTGCTCCAAACGCTTAACCAGAATGGCCCAGGGAAAAAATACACATACCGTTGTAATCGGGCGAGTTTCGACTTTCAGATGCAATAGGAATTTTTGGGTTAGGTCAATCCGTTCGCGAGATATGGAAGTTTGAAACCAAGAAATGGTTAAGAAGGCAAACAATTTTTCGCAATTCTCCTGCTCCAAACGCTTAACCAGAATGGCCTAGGGAAAAAATACACATACCGTTGTAATTGGGCGAGTTTCTACTTTCAGATGCAATAGGAATTTTTGGGTTAGGTCAATCCGTTCGCGAGATATGGGAGTTTGAAGCCAAGAAATGGTTGAGAAGGCAAAAAATTTTTCACAATTCTGCTGCTCCAAACGCTTAACCAGAATGGCCCAGGGAAAAAATACACATACCGTTGTAATCGGGCGAATTTCGACTTTCAGATGCAATAGGAATTTTTGGGTTACGTCAATCCGTTCGCGAGATGTTGGAGTTTGAAGCCAAGAAATAGTTGAGAATGAAAAAAATTTTTCGCAATTCTGCTGCTCCAAACGCTTAACCAGAATGGCCTAGGAAAAAAATACACCTACCGTTGTAATCGGGCGAGCTTCGACTTTCAGATGCAACTGGAATTTTTGGGTTAGGTCAATCCGTTCGCGAGATATGGGAGTTTGAAGACAAGAAACGGTTGAGAAGACAAGAAATTTTTCGCAATTCTGCTGCTCCAAACGCTTAACCAGAATGGCCTAGGGAAACAATACACATACCGTTGTAATCGGGCGAGTTTCTACTTTCAGATGCAATAGGAATTTTTGGGTAAGGTCAACCCGTTCGCGAAATATGGGAGTTTGAAGCTAAGAAATGGTTGAGAAGGCAAAAAATTTTTCGCAATTCTGCTGCTCCAAACGCTTAACCAGAATGGCCTAGGGAAAAAATACACATACCGTTGTAATCGAGCGAGTTTCTACTTTCAGATGAAATAGGAATTTTTGGGTTAGGTCAATCCGTTCGCGAGATATGGGAGTTTGAAGCCAAGAAATGGTTGAGAAGGCAAAAAATTTTTCACAATTCTGCTGCTCCAAACGCTTAACCAGAATGGCCTAGGGAAAAAATACACATACCGTTGTAATCGGGCGAGTTTCTACTTTCAGATGCAATAGGAATTTTTGGGTTAGGTCAATCCGTTCGCGAGATATGGGAGTTTGAAACCAAGAAATGGTTGAGAAGGCAAAAAATTTTTCGCAATTCTCCTGCTCCAGACGCTTAACCAGAATGGCCCAGGGAAAAAATACACATACCGTTGTAATCGGGCGAGTTTCGACTTTCAGATGCAATAGGAATTTTTGGGTTAGGTCAATCCGTTCGCGAGATATGGGAGTTTGAAACCAAGAAATGGTTGAGAAGGCAAACAATTTTTCGCAATTCTCCTGCTCCAAACGCTTAACCAGAATGGCCTAGGGAAAAAATACACATACCGTTGTAATTGGGCGAGTTTCTACTTTCAGATGCAATAGGAATTTTTGGGTTAGGTCAATCCGTTCGCGAGATATGGGAGTTTGAAGCTAAGAAATGGTTGAGAAGACAAGAAATGTTTCGCAATTCTGCTGCTCCAAACGCTTGACCAGAATGGGCTAGGGAAAAAATACACATACCGTTGTAATCGGGCGAGTTTCTACTTTCAGATGCAATAGGACTTTTTGGGTTAGGTCAATCTGTTCGTGAGATATGGGAGTTTGAAGCCAAGAAATGGTTGAGAAGGCAAAAAATTTTTCACAATTCTGCTGCTCCAAACGCTTAACCAGAATGGCCTAGGGAAAAAATACACATACCGTTGTAATCGGGCGAGTTTCTACTTTCAGATGCAATAGGAATTTTTGGGTTAGGTCAATCCGTTCGCGAGATATGGGAGTTTGAAACCAAGAAATGGTTGAGAAGGCAAAAAATTTTTCGCAATTCTCCTGCTCCAGACGCTTAACCAGAATGGCCCAGGGAAAAAATACACATACCGTTGTAATCGGGCGAATTTCGACTTTCAGATGCAATAGGAATTTTTGGGTTACGTCAATCCGTTCGCGAGATGTGGGAGTTTGAAGCCAAGAAATAGTTGAGAATGAAAAAAATTTTTCGCAATTCTGCTGCTCCAAACGCTTAACCAGAATGGCCTAGGAAAAAAATACACCTACCGTTGTAATCGGGCGAGCTTCGACTTTCAGATGCAACAGGAATTTTTGGGTTAGGTCAATCCGTTCGCGAGATATGGGAGTTTGAAGCTAAGAAATGGTTGAGAAGACAACAAATTTTTCGCATTTCTGCTGCTCCAAACGCTTAACTAGAATGGCCTAGGGAAAAAATACACATACCGTTGTAATCGGGCGAGTTTCTACTTTCAGATGCAATAGGAATTTTTGGGTTAGGTCAATCCGTTCGCGAGATATGGGAGTTTGAAACCAAGAAATGGTTGAGAAGGCAAAAAATTTTTCGCAATTCTCCTGCTCCAGACGCTTAACCAGAATGGCCCAGGGAAAAAATACACATACCGTTGTAATCGGGCGAGTTTCGACTTTCAGATGCAATAGGAATTTTTGGGTTAGGTCAATCCGTTCGCGAGATATGGGAGTTTGAAACCAAGAAATGGTTGAGAAGGCAAACAATTTTTCGCAATTCTCCTGCTCCAAACGCTTAACCCGAATGGCCTAGGGAAAAAATACACATACCGTTGTAATTGGGCGAGTTTCTACTTTCAGATGCAATAGGAATTTTTGGGTTAGGTCAATCCGTTCGCGAGATATGGGAGTTTGAAGCTAAGAAATGGTTGAGAAGACAAGAAATGTTTCGCAATTCTGCTGCTCCAAACGCTTGACCAGAATGGGCTAGGGAAAAAATACACATACCGTTGTAATCGGGCGAGTTTCTACTTTCAGATGCAATAGGACTTTTTGGGTTAGGTCAATCTGTTCGTGAGATATGGGAGTTTGAAGCCAAGAAATGGTTGAGAAGGCAAAAAATTTTTCACAATTCTGCTGCTCCAAACGCTTAACCAGAATGGCCTAGGGAAAAAATACACATACCGTTGTAATCGGGCGAGTTTCTACTTTCAGATGCAATAGGAATTTTTGGGTTAGGTCAATCCGTTCGCGAGATATGGGAGTTTGAAGCTAAGAAATGGTTGAGAAGACAACAAATTTTTCGCATTTCTGCTGCTCCAAACGCTTAACTAGAATGGCCTAGGGAAAAAATACACATACCGTTGTAATCGGGCGAGCTTCGACTTTCAGATGCAATAGGAATTTTTGTGTTAGGTCAATCCGTTCGCGAGATGTGGGAGTTTGAAGCCAAGAAATGGTTGAGAAGGCAAAAAATTTTTCGCAATTCTGCTGCTCCAAACGCTTAACCAGAATGGCCTAGGGAAAAAATACACATACCGTTGTAATCGAGCGAGTTTCTACTTTCAGATGAAATAGGAATTTTTGGGTTAGGTCAATCCGTTCGCGAGATATGGGAGTTTGAAGCCAAGAAATGGTTGAGAAGGCAAAAAATTTTTCACAATTCTGCTGCTCCAAACGCTTAACCAGAATGGCCTAGGGGAAAAATACACATACCGTTGTAATCGGGCGAGTTTCTACTTTCAGATGCAATAGGAATTTTTGGGTTAGGTCAATCCGTTCGCGAGATATGGGAGTTTGAAACCAAGAAATGGTTGAGAAGGCAAAAAATTTTTCGCAATTCTCCTGCTCCAGACGCTTAACCAGAATGGCCCAGGGAAAAAATACACATACCGTTGTAATCGGGCGAGTTTCGACTTTCAGATGCAATAGGAATTTTTGGGTTAGGTCAATCCGTTCGCGAGATATGGGAGTTTGAAACCAAGAAATGGTTGAGAAGGCAAACAATTTTTCGCAATTCTCCTGCTCCAAACGCTTAACCAGAATGGCCTAGGGAAAAAATACACATACCGTTGTAATTGGGCGAGTTTCTACTTTCAGATGCAATAGGAATTTTTGGGTTAGGTCAATCCGTTCGCGAGATATGGGAGTTTGAAGCTAAGAAATGGTTGAGAAGACAAGAAATGTTTCGCAATTCTGCTGCTCCAAACGCTTGACCAGAATGGGCTAGGGAAAAAATACACATACCGTTGTAATCGGGCGAGTTTCTACTTTCAGATGCAATAGGACTTTTTGGGTTAGGTCAATCTGTTCGTGAGATATGGGAGTTTGAAGCCAAGAAATGGTTGAGAAGGCAAAAAATTTTTCACAATTCTGCTGCTCCAAACGCTTAACCAGAATGGCCTAGGGAAAAAATACACATACCGTTGTAATCGGGCGAGTTTCTACTTTCAGATGCAATAGGAATTTTTGGGTTAGGTCAATCCGTTCGCGAGATATGGGAGTTTGAAACCAAGAAATGGTTGAGAAGGCAAAAAATTTTTCGCAATTCTCCTGCTCCAGACGCTTAACCAGAATGGCCCAGGGAAAAAATACACATACCGTTGTAATCGGGCGAGTTTCGACTTTCAGATGCAATAGGAATTTTTGGGTTAGGTCAATCCGTTCGCGAGATATGGGAGTTTGAAACCAAGAAATGGTTGAGAAGGCAAACAATTTTTCGCAATTCTCCTGCTCCAAACGCTTAACCAGAATGGCCTAGGGAAAAAATACACATACCGTTGTAATTGGGCGAGTTTCTACTTTCAGATGCAATAGGAATTTTTGGGTTAGGTCAATCCGTTCGCGAGATATGGGAGTTTGAAGCTAAGAAATGGTTGAGAAGACAAGAAATGTTTCGCAATTCTGCTGCTCCAAACGCTTGACCAGAATGGGCTAGGGAAAAAATACACATACCGTTGTAATCGGGCGAGTTTCTACTTTCAGATGCAATAGGACTTTTTGGGTTAGGTCAATCTGTTCGTGAGATATGGGAGTTTGAAGCCAAGAAATGGTTGAGAAGGCAAAAAATTTTTCACAATTCTGCTGCTCCAAACGCTTAACCCGAATGGCCTAGGGAAACAATACACATACCGCTGTAATCGGGCGAGTTTCTACTTTCAGATGCAATAGGAATTTTTGGGTTAGGTCAACCCGTTAGCGAAATATGGGAGTTTGAAGCCAAGAAATGGTTGAGAAGGCAAAAAATTTTTCGCAATTCAGCTGCACCAAACGCTTAACCAGAATGGCCTCGGGAAAAAATACACATACCGTTGTAATCGGGCGAGTTTCTACTTTCAGATGCAACAGGAATTTTTGGGTTAAGTCAATCCGTTCGCGAGATACGGGAGTTTGAAGCTAAGAAATGGTTGAGAAGACAACAAATTTTTCGCATTTCTGCTGCTCCAAACGCTTAACCAGAATGGCCTAGGGAAAAAATACACATACCGTTGTAATCGGGCGAGTTTCTACTTTCAGATGCAATAGGAATTTTTGGGTTAGGTCAATCCGTTCGCGAGATATGGGAGTTTGAAGCCAAGAAATGGTTGAGAAGGCAAAAAATTTTTCGCAATTCTGCTGCTCCAAACGCTTAACCAGAATGGCCTAGGGAAAAAATACACATACCGTTGTAATCGAGCGAGTTTCTACTTTCAGATGCAACAGGACTTTTTGGGTTAGGTCAATCTGTTCGTGAGATATGGGAGTTTGAAGCCAAGAAATGGTTGAGAAGGCAAAAAATTTTTCACAATTCTGCTGCTCCAAACGCTTAACCAGAATGGCCCAGGGAAAAAATACACATACCGTTGTAATCGGGCGAATTTCGACTTTCAGATGCAATAGGAATTTTTGGGTTACGTCAATCCGTTCGCGAGATGTGGGAGTTTGAAGCCAAGAAATAGTTGAGAATGAAAGAAAATTTTTCGCAATTCTGCTGCTCCAAACGCTTAACCAGAATGGCCTAGGAAAAAAATACACCTACCGTTGTAATCGGGCGAGCTTCGACTTTCAGATGCAACAGGAATTTTTGGGTTAGGTCAATCCGTTCGCGAGATATGGGAGTTTGAAGCTAAGAAATGGTTGAGAAGACAACAAATTTTTCGCATTTCTGCTGCTCCAAACGCTTAACTAGAATGGCCTAGGGAAAAAATACACATACCGTTGTAATCGGGCGAGCTTCGACTTTCAGATGCAATAGGAATTTTTGTGTTAGGTCAATCCGTTCGCGAGATGTGGGAGTTTGAAGCCAAGAAATGGTTGAGAAGGCAAAAAATTTTTCGCAATTCTGCTGCTCCAAACGCTTAACCAGAATGGCCTAGGGAAAAAATACACATACCGTTGTAATCGAGCGAGTTTTTACTTTCAGATGAAATAGGAATTTTTGGGTTAGGTCAATCCGTTCGCGAGATATGGGAGTTTGAAGCCAAGAAATGGTTGAGAAGGCAAAAAATTTTTCACAATTCTGCTGCTCCAAACGCTTAACCAGAATGGCCTAGGGAAAAAATACACATACCGTTGTAATCGGGCGAGTTTCTACTTTCAGATGCAATAGGAATTTTTGGGTTAGGTCAATCCGTTCGCGAGATATGGGAGTTTGAAACCAAGAAATGGTTGAGAAGGCAAAAAATTTTTCGCAATTCTCCTGCTCCAGACGCTTAACCAGAATGGCCCAGGGAAAAAATACACATACCGTTGTAATCGGGCGAGTTTCGACTTTCAGATGCAATAGGAATTTTTGGGTTAGGTCAATCCGTTCGCGAGATATGGGAGTTTGAAACCAAGAAATGGTTGAGAAGGCAAACAATTTTTCGCAATTCTGCTGCTCCAAACGCTTAACCAGAATGGCCTAGGAAAGAAATACGCCTACCGTTGTAATCGGGCGAGCTTCGACTTTCAGATGCAACTGGAATTTTTGGGGTAGGTCAATCCGTTCGCGAGATATGGGAGTTTGAAGACAAGAAACGGTTGAGAAGACAAGAAATTTTTCGCAATTCTGCTGCTCCAAACGCTTGACCAGAATGGGCTAGGGAAAAAATACACATACCGTTGTAATCGGGCGAGTTTCTACTTTCAGATGCAATAGGACTTTTTGGGTTAGGTCAATCCGTTCGCGAGATATGGGAGTTTGAAGCCAAGAAATGGTTGAGAAGGCAAAAAATTTTTCACAATTCTGCTGCTCCAAACGCTTAACCAGAATGGCCTAGGGAAAAAATACACATACCGTTGTAATCGGGCGAGTTTCTACTTTCAGATGCAATAGGAATTTTTGGGTTAGGTCAATCCGTTCGCGAGATATGGGAGTTTGAAACCAAGAAATGGTTGAGAAGGCAAAAAATTTTTCGCAATTCTCCTGCTCCAGACGCTTAACCAGAATGGCCCAGGGAAAAAATACACATACCGTTGTAATCGGGCGAGTTTCGACTTTCAGATGCAATAGGAATTTTTGGGTTAGGTCAATCCGTTCGCGAGATATGGGAGTTTGAAACCAAGAAATGGTTGAGAAGGCAAACAATTTTTCGCAATTCTCCTGCTCCAAACGCTTAACCAGAATGGCCTAGGGAAAAAATACACATACCGTTGTAATTGGGCGAGTTTCTACTTTCAGATGCAGTAGGAATTTTTGGGTTAGGTCAATCCGTTCGCGAGATATGGGAGTTTGAAGCTAAGAAATGGTTGAGAAGACAAGAAATGTTTCGCAATTCTGCTGCTCCAAACGCTTGACCAGAATGGGCTAGGGAAAAAATACACATACCGTTGTAATCGGGCGAGTTTCTACTTTCAGATGCAATAGGACTTTTTGGGTTAGGTCAATCTGTTCGTGAGATATGGGAGTTTGAAGCCAAGAAATGGTTGAGAAGGCAAAAAATTTTTCACAATTCTGCTGCTCCAAACGCTTAACCAGAATGGCCTAGGGAAAAAATACACATACCGTTGTAATCGGGCGAGTTTCTACTTTCAGATGCAATAGGAATTTTTGGGTTAGGTCAATCCGTTCGCGAGATATGGGAGTTTGAAACCAAGAAATGGTTGAGAAGGCAAAAAATTTTTCGCAATTCTCCTGCTCCAGACGCTTAACCAGAATGGCCCAGGGAAAAAATACACATACCGTTGTAATCGGGCGAGTTTCGACTTTCAGATGCAATAGGAATTTTTGGGTTAGGTCAATCCGTTCGCGAGATATGGGAGTTTGAAACCAAGAAATGGTTGAGAAGGCAAACAATTTTTCGCAATTCTCCTGCTCCAAACGCTTAACCAGAATGGCCTAGGGAAAAAATACACATACCGTTGTAATTGGGCGAGTTTCTACTTTCAGATGCAATAGGAATTTTTGGGTTAGGTCAATCCGTTCGCGAGATATGGGAGTTTGAAGCTAAGAAATGGTTGAGAAGACAAGAAATGTTTCGCAATTCTGCTGCTCCAAACGCTTGACCAGAATGGGCTAGGGAAAAAATACACATACCGTTGTAATCGGGCGAGTTTCTACTTTCAGATGCAATAGGACTTTTTGGGTTAGGTCAATCTGTTCGTGAGATATGGGAGTTTGAAGCCAAGAAATGGTTGAGAAGGCAAAAAATTTTTCACAATTCTGCTGCTCCAAACGCTTAACCCGAATGGCCTAGGGAAACAATACACATACCGCTGTAATCGGGCGAGTTTCTACTTTCAGATGCAATAGGAATTTTTGGGTTAGGTCAACCCGTTAGCGAAATATGGGAGTTTGAAGCCAAGAAATGGTTGAGAAGGCAAAAAATTTTTCGCAATTCAGCTGCACCAAACGCTTAACCAGAATGGCCTCGGGAAAAAATACACATACCGTTGTAATCGGGCGAGTTTCTACTTTCAGATGCAACAGGAATTTTTGGGTTAAGTCAATCCGTTCGCGAGATACGGGAGTTTGAAGCTAAGAAATGGTTGAGAAGACAACAAATTTTTCGCATTTCTGCTGCTCCAAACGCTTAACCAGAATGGCCTAGGGAAAAAATACACATACCGTTGTAATCGGGCGAGTTTCTACTTTCAGATGCAATAGGAATTTTTGGGTTAGGTCAATCCGTTCGCGAGATATGGGAGTTTGAAGCCAAGAAATGGTTGAGAAGGCAAAAAATTTTTCGCAATTCTGCTGCTCCAAACGCTTAACCAGAATGGCCTAGGGAAAAAATACACATACCGTTGTAATCGAGCGAGTTTCTACTTTCAGATGCAACAGGACTTTTTGGGTTAGGTCAATCTGTTCGTGAGATATGGGAGTTTGAAGCCAAGAAATGGTTGAGAAGGCAAAAAATTTTTCACAATTCTGCTGCTCCAAACGCTTAACCAGAATGGCCCAGGGAAAAAATACACATACCGTTGTAATCGGGCGAATTTCGACTTTCAGATGCAATAGGAATTTTTGGGTTACGTCAATCCGTTCGCGAGATGTGGGAGTTTGAAGCCAAGAAATAGTTGAGAATGAAAGAAAATTTTTCGCAATTCTGCTGCTCCAAACGCTTAACCAGAATGGCCTAGGAAAAAAATACACCTACCGTTGTAATCGGGCGAGCTTCGACTTTCAGATGCAACAGGAATTTTTGGGTTAGGTCAATCCGTTCGCGAGATATGGGAGTTTGAAGCTAAGAAATGGTTGAGAAGACAACAAATTTTTCGCATTTCTGCTGCTCCAAACGCTTAACTAGAATGGCCTAGGGAAAAAATACACATACCGTTGTAATCGGGCGAGCTTCGACTTTCAGATGCAATAGGAATTTTTGTGTTAGGTCAATCCGTTCGCGAGATGTGGGAGTTTGAAGCCAAGAAATGGTTGAGAAGGCAAAAAATTTTTCGCAATTCTGCTGCTCCAAACGCTTAACCAGAATGGCCTAGGGAAAAAATACACATACCGTTGTAATCGAGCGAGTTTTTACTTTCAGATGAAATAGGAATTTTTGGGTTAGGTCAATCCGTTCGCGAGATATGGGAGTTTGAAGCCAAGAAATGGTTGAGAAGGCAAAAAATTTTTCACAATTCTGCTGCTCCAAACGCTTAACCAGAATGGCCTAGGGAAAAAATACACATACCGTTGTAATCGGGCGAGTTTCTACTTTCAGATGCAATAGGAATTTTTGGGTTAGGTCAATCCGTTCGCGAGATATGGGAGTTTGAAACCAAGAAATGGTTGAGAAGGCAAAAAATTTTTCGCAATTCTCCTGCTCCAGACGCTTAACCAGAATGGCCCAGGGAAAAAATACACATACCGTTGTAATCGGGCGAGTTTCGACTTTCAGATGCAATAGGAATTTTTGGGTTAGGTCAATCCGTTCGCGAGATATGGGAGTTTGAAACCAAGAAATGGTTGAGAAGGCAAACAATTTTTCGCAATTCTGCTGCTCCAAACGCTTAACCAGAATGGCCTAGGAAAGAAATACGCCTACCGTTGTAATCGGGCGAGCTTCGACTTTCAGATGCAACTGGAATTTTTGGGGTAGGTCAATCCGTTCGCGAGATATGGGAGTTTGAAGACAAGAAACGGTTGAGAAGACAAGAAATTTTTCGCAATTCTGCTGCTCCAAACGCTTGACCAGAATGGGCTAGGGAAAAAATACACATACCGTTGTAATCGGGCGAGTTTCTACTTTCAGATGCAATAGGACTTTTTGGGTTAGGTCAATCTGTTCGTGAGATATGGGAGTTTGAAGCCAAGAAATGGTTGAGAAGGCAAAAAATTTTTCACAATTCTGCTGCTCCAAACGCTTAACCAGAATGGCCTAGGGAAAAAATACACATACCGTTGTAATCGGGCGAGTTTCTACTTTCAGATGCAATAGGAATTTTTGGGTTAGGTCAATCCGTTCGCGAGATATGGGAGTTTGAAACCAAGAAATGGTTGAGAAGGCAAAAAATTTTTCGCAATTCTCCTGCTCCAGACGCTTAACCAGAATGGCCCAGGGAAAAAATACACATACCGTTGTAATCGGGCGAGTTTCGACTTTCAGATGCAATAGGAATTTTTGGGTTAGGTCAATCCGTTCGCGAGATATGGGAGTTTGAAACCAAGAAATGGTTGAGAAGGCAAACAATTTTTCGCAATTCTCCTGCTCCAAACGCTTAACCAGAATGGCCTAGGGAAAAAATACACATACCGTTGTAATTGGGCGAGTTTCTACTTTCAGATGCAATAGGAATTTTTGGGTTAGGTCAATCCGTTCGCGAGATATGGGAGTTTGAAGCTAAGAAATGGTTGAGAAGACAAGAAATGTTTCGCAATTCTGCTGCTCCAAACGCTTGACCAGAATGGGCTAGGGAAAAAATACACATACCGTTGTAATCGGGCGAGTTTCTACTTTCAGATGCAATAGGACTTTTTGGGTTAGGTCAATCTGTTCGTGAGATATGGGAGTTTGAAGCCAAGAAATGGTTGAGAAGGCAAAAAATTTTTCACAATTCTGCTGCTCCAAACGCTTAACCAGAATGGCCTAGGGAAACAATACACATACCGCTGTAATCGGGCGAGTTTCTACTTTCAGATGCAATAGGAATTTTTGGGTTAGGTCAACCCGTTAGCGAAATATGGGAGTTTGAAGCCAAGAAATGGTTGAGAAGGCAAAAAATTTTTCGCAATTCAGCTGCACCAAACGCTTAACCAGAATGGCCTCGGGAAAAAATACACATACCGTTGTAATCGGGCGAGTTTCTACTTTCAGATGCAACAGGAATTTTTGGGTTAAGTCAATCCGTTCGCGAGATACGGGAGTTTGAAGCTAAGAAATGGTTGAGAAGACAACAAATTTTTCGCATTTCTGCTGCTCCAAACGCTTAACCAGAATGGCCTAGGGAAAAAATACACATACCGTTGTAATCGGGCGAGTTTCTACTTTCAGATGCAATAGGAATTTTTGGGTTAGGTCAATCCGTTCGCGAGATATGGGAGTTTGAAGCCAAGAAATGGTTGAGAAGGCAAAAAATTTTTCGCAATTCTGCTGCTCCAAACGCTTAACCAGAATGGCCTAGGGAAAAAATACACATACCGTTGTAATCGAGCGAGTTTCTACTTTCAGATGCAACAGGACTTTTTGGGTTAGGTCAATCTGTTCGTGAGATATGGGAGTTTGAAGCCAAGAAATGGTTGAGAAAGCAAAAAATTTTTCACAATTCTGCTGCTCCAAACGCTTAACCAGAATGGCCCAGGGAAAAAATACACATACCGTTGTAATCGGGCGAATTTCGACTTTCAGATGCAATAGGAATTTTTGGGTTACGTCAATCCGTTCGCGAGATGTGGGAGTTTGAAGCCAAGAAATAGTTGAGAATGAAAGAAAATTTTTCGCAATTCTGCTGCTCCAAACGCTTAACCAGAATGGCCTAGGAAAAAAATACACCTACCGTTGTAATCGGGCGAGCTTCGACTTTCAGATGCAACAGGAATTTTTGGGTTAGGTCAATCCGTTCGCGAGATATGGGAGTTTGAAGCTAAGAAATGGTTGAGAAGACAACAAATTTTTCGCATTTCTGCTGCTCCAAACGCTTAACTAGAATGGCCTAGGGAAAAAATACACATACCGTTGTAATCGGGCGAGCTTCGACTTTCAGATGCAATAGGAATTTTTGTGTTAGGTCAATCCGTTCGCGAGATGTGGGAGTTTGAAGCCAAGAAATGGTTGAGAAGGCAAAAAATTTTTCGCAATTCTGCTGCTCCAAACGCTTAACCAGAATGGCCTAGGGAAAAAATACACATACCGTTGTAATCGAGCGAGTTTTTACTTTCAGATGAAATAGGAATTTTTGGGTTAGGTCAATCCGTTCGCGAGATATGGGAGTTTGAAGCCAAGAAATGGTTGAGAAGGCAAAAAATTTTTCACAATTCTGCTGCTCCAAACGCTTAACCAGAATGGCCTAGGGAAAAAATACACATACCGTTGTAATCGGGCGAGTTTCTACTTTCAGATGCAATAGGAATTTTTGGGTTAGGTCAATCCGTTCGCGAGATATGGGAGTTTGAAACCAAGAAATGGTTGAGAAGGCAAAAAATTTTTCGCAATTCTCCTGCTCCAGACGCTTAACCAGAATGGCCCAGGGAAAAAATACACATACCGTTGTAATCGGGCGAGTTTCGACTTTCAGATGCAATAGGAATTTTTGGGTTAGGTCAATCCGTTCGCGAGATATGGGAGTTTGAAACCAAGAAATGGTTGAGAAGGCAAACAATTTTTCGCAATTCTCCTGCTCCAAACGCTTAACCAGAATGGCCTAGGGAAAAAATACACATACCGTTGTAATTGGGCGAGTTTCTACTTTCAGATGCAATAGGAATTTTTGGGTTAGGTCAATCCGTTCGCGAGATATGGGAGTTTGAAGCTAAGAAATGGTTGAGAAGACAAGAAATGTTTCGAAATTCTGCTGCTCCAAACGCTTGACCAGAATGGCCTAGGGAAAAAATACAGATACCGTTGTAATCGGGCGAGTTTCGACTTTCAGATGCAATAGGAATTTTTGTGTTAGGTCAATCCGTTCGCGAGATATGGGAGTTTGAAGACAAGAAACGGTTGAGAAGACAAGAAATTTTTCGCAATTCTGCTGCTCCAAACGCTTGACCAGAATGGGCTAGGGAAAAAATACACATACCGTTGTAATCGGGCGAGTTTCTACTTTCAGATGCAATAGGACTTTTTGGGTTAGGTCAATCCGTTCGCGAGATATGGGAGTTTGAAGCTAAGAAATGGTTGAGAAGACAAGAAATGTTTCGAAATTCTGCTGCTCCAAACGCTTGACCAGAATGGGCTAGGGAAAAAATACACATACCGTTGTAATCGGGCGAGTTTCTACTTTCAGATGCAATAGGACTTTTTGGGTTAGGTCAATCTGTTCGTGAGATATGGGAGTTTGAAGCCAAGAAATGGTTGAGAAGGCAAAAAATTTTTCACAATTCTGCTGCTCCAAACGCTTAACCAGAATGGCCTAGGGAAAAAATACACATACCGTTGTAATCGGGCGAGTTTCTACTTTCAGATGCAATAGGAATTTTTGGGTTAGGTCAATCCGTTCGCGAGATATGGGAGTTTGAAACCAAGAAATGGTTGAGAAGGCAAAAAATTTTTCGCAATTCTCCTGCTCCAGACGCTTAACCAGAATGGCCCAGGGAAAAAATACACATACCGTTGTAATCGGGCGAGTTTCGACTTTCAGATGCAATAGGAATTTTTGGGTTAGGTCAATCCGTTCGCGAGATATGGGAGTTTGAAACCAAGAAATGGTTGAGAAGGCAAACAATTTTTCGCAATTCTCCTGCTCCAAACGCTTAACCAGAATGGCCTAGGGAAAAAATACACATACCGTTGTAATTGGGCGAGTTTCTACTTTCAGATGCAATAGGAATTTTTGGGTTAGGTCAATCCGTTCGCGAGATATGGGAGTTTGAAGCTAAGAAATGGTTGAGAAGACAAGAAATGTTTCGCAATTCTGCTGCTCCAAACGCTTGACCAGAATGGGCTAGGGAAAAAATACACATACCGTTGTAATCGGGCGAGTTTCTACTTTCAGATGCAATAGGACTTTTTGGGTTAGGTCAATCTGTTCGTGAGATATGGGAGTTTGAAGCCAAGAAATGGTTGAGAAGGCAAAAAATTTTTCACAATTCTGCTGCTCCAAACGCTTAACCAGAATGGCCTAGGGAAACAATACACATACCGCTGTAATCGGGCGAGTTTCTACTTTCAGATGCAATAGGAATTTTTGGGTTAGGTCAACCCGTTAGCGAAATATGGGAGTTTGAAGCCAAGAAATGGTTGAGAAGGCAAAAAATTTTTCGCAATTCAGCTGCACCAAACGCTTAACCAGAATGGCCTCGGGAAAAAATACACATACCGTTGTAATCGGGCGAGTTTCTACTTTCAGATGCAACAGGAATTTTTGGGTTAAGTCAATCCGTTCGCGAGATACGGGAGTTTGAAGCTAAGAAATGGTTGAGAAGACAACAAATTTTTCGCATTTCTGCTCCTCCAAACGCTTAACCAGAATGGCCTAGGGAAAAAATACACATACCGTTGTAATTGGGCGAGTTTCTACTTTCAGATGCAATAGGAATTTTTGGGTTAGGTCAATCCGTTCGCGAGATATGGGAGTTTGAAGCTAAGAAATGGTTGAGAAGACAAGAAATGTTTCGCAATTCTGCTGCTCCAAACGCTTGACCAGAATGGGCTAGGGAAAAAATACACATACCGTTGTAATCGGGCGAGTTTCTACTTTCAGATGCAATAGGACTTTTTGGGTTAGGTCAATCTGTTCGTGAGATATGGGAGTTTGAAGCCAAGAAATGGTTGAGAAGGCAAAAAATTTTTCACAATTCTGCTGCTCCAAACGCTTAACCAGAATGGCCTAGGGAAACAATACACATACCGCTGTAATCGGGCGAGTTTCTACTTTCAGATGCAATAGGAATTTTTGGGTTAGGTCAACCCGTTCGCGAAATATGGGAGTTTGAAGCCAAGAAATGGTTGAGAAGGCAAAAAATTTTTCGCAATTCAGCTGCACCAAACGCTTAACCAGAATGGCCTCGGGAAAAAATACACATACCGTTGTAATCGGGCGAGTTTCTACTTTCAGATGCAACAGGAATTTTTGGGTTAAGTCAATCCGTTCGCGAGATACGGGAGTTTGAAGCTAAGAAATGGTTGAGAAGACAACAAATTTTTCGCATTTCTGCTGCTCCAAACGCTTAACCAGAATGGCCTAGGGAAAAAATACACATACCGTTGTAATCGGGCGAGTTTCTACTTTCAGATGCAATAGAAATTTTTGGGTTAGGTCAATCCGTTCGCGAGATATGGGAGTTTGAAGCCAAGAAATGGTTGAGAAGGCAAAAAATTTTTCGCAATTCTGCTGCTCCAAACGCTTAACAAGAATGGCCTAGGGAAAAAATACACATACCGTTGTAATCGAGCGAGTTTCTACTTTCAGATGAAATAGGAATTTTTGGGTTAGGTCAATCCGTTCGCGAGATATGGGAGTTTGAAGCCAAGAAATGGTTGAGAAGGCAAAAAATTTTTCGCAATTCTGCTGCTCCAAACGCTTAACCAGAATGGCCTAGGGAAAAAATACACATACCGTTGTAATCGGGCGAGTTTCTACTTTCAGGTGCAATAGGAATTTTTGGGTTAGGTCAATCCGTTCGCGAGATATGGGAGTTTGAAACCAAGAAATGGTTGAGAAGGCAAAAAATTTTTCGCAATTCTCCTGCTCCAAACGCTTAACCAGAATGGCCCAGGGAAAAAATACACATACCGTTGTAATCGGGCGAGTTTCGACTTTCAGATGCAATAGGAATTTTTGTGTTAGGTCAATCCGTTCGCGAGATGTGGGACTTTGAAGCCAAGAAATGGTTGAGATGGCAAACAATTTTTCGCAATTCTCCTGCTCCAAACGCTTAACCAGAATGGCCTAGGGAAAAAATACACATACCGTTGTAATTGGGCGAGTTTCTACTTTCAGATGCAATAGGAATTTTTGGGTTAGGTCAATCCGTTCGCGAGATATGGGAGTTTGAAGCTAAGAAATGGTTGAGAAGACAAGAAATATTTCGCAATTCTGCTGCTCCAAACGCTTGACCAGAATGGGCTAGGGAAAAAATACACATACCGTTGTAATCGGGCGAGTTTCTACTTTCAGATGCGATAGGACTTTTTGGGTTAGGTCAATCTGTTCGTGAGATATGGGAGTTTGAAGCCAAGAAATGGTTGAGAAGGCAAACAATTTTTCACAATTCTGCTGCTCCAAACGCTTAACCAGAATGGCCCAGGGAAAAAATACACATACCGTTGTAATCGGGCGAATTTCGACTTTCAGATGCAATAGGAATTTTTGGGTTACGTCAATCCGTTCGCGAGATGTGGGAGTTTGAAGCCAAGAAATAGTTGAGAATGAAAAAAATTTTTCGCAATTCTGCTGCTCCAAACGCTTAACCAGAATGGCCTAGGAAAAAAATACACCTACCGTTGTAATCGGGCGAGCTTCGACTTTCAGATGCAACAGGAATTTTTGGGTTAGGTCAATCCGTTCGCGAGATATGGGAGTTTGAAGACAAGAAACGGTTGAGAAGACAAGAAATTTTTCGCAATTCTGCTGCTCCAAACGCTTAACCAGAATGGCCTAGGGAAATAATACACATACCGTTGTAATCGGGCGAGTTTCTACTTTCAGATGCAATAAGAATTTTTGGGTTAGGTCAACCCGTTCGCGAAATATGGGAGTTTGAAGCCAAGAAATGGTTGAGAAGGCAAAAAATTTTTCGCAATTCTGCTGCTCCAAACGCTTAACCAGAATGGCCTAGGGAAAAAATACACATACCGTTGTAATCGGGCGAGTTTCTACTTTCAGATGCAATAGGAATTTTTGGGTTAGGTCAATCCTTTCGCGAGATATGGGAGTTTGAAGCTACGAAATGGTTGAGAAGACATCAAACTTTTCGCACTTCTGCTGCTCCAAACGCTTAACCAGAATGGCGTAGGGAAAAAATACACATACCGTTGTAATCGGGCGAGTTACTACTTTCAGATGCAATAGGAATTTTTGGGTTAGTTCAATCCGTTCGTGAGATATGGGAGTTTGAGGCCAAGAAATGGTTGAGAAGGCAAAAAATTTTTCACAATTCTGCTGCTCCAGACGCTTAACCAGAATGGCCCAGGGAAAAAATACACATACCGTTGTAATCGGGCGAGTTTCTACTTTCAGATGCAATAGGACTTTTTGGGTTAGGTCAATCCGTTCGTGAAATATGGGAGTTTGAAGCCAAGAAATGGTTGAGAAGGCAAAAAATTTTTCACAATTCTGCTGCTCCAAACGCTTAACCAGAATGGCCCAGGGAAAAAATACACATACCGTTGTAATCGGGCGAGTTTCGACTTTCAGATGCAATAGGAATTTTTGGGTTAGGTCAATACGTTCGCGAGATATGGGACTTTGAAGCCAAGAAATGGTTGAGAAGGCAAAAAATTTTTCGCAATTCTGCTGCTCCAAACGCTTAACCAGAATGGCCTAGGGAAAAAATACACATACCGTTGTAATCGGGCGAGTTTCTACTTTCAGGTGCAATAGGAATTTCTGGGTTAGGTCAATCCTTTCGCGAGATATGGGAGTTTGAAGCTAAGAAATGGTTGAGAGGACATCAAACTTTTCGCACTTCTGCTGCTCCAAACGCTTAACCAGAATGGCGTAGGGAAAAAATACACATGCCGCTGCAATCGGACGAGTTTCTACTTTCAGATGCAATAGGAATTTTTGGGTTAGGTCAATCCGTTCGCGAGATATGGGAGTTTGAAGCCAAGAAATGGTTGAGAAGGCAAAAAATTTTTCGCAATTCTGCGGCTCCAAACGCTTAACCAGAATGGCCTAGGGAAAAAATACACATACCGTTGTAATCGGGCGAGTTTCTACTTTCAGATGCAATAGGAATTTTTGGGTTAGGTCAATCCGTTCGTGAGATATGGGAGTTTGAGGCCAAGAAATGGTTGAGAAGGCAAAAAATTTTTCGCAATTCTGCGGCTCCAAACGCTTAACCAGAATGGCCTAGGGAAAAAATACACATACCGTTGTAATCGGGCGAGTTTCTACTTTCAGATGCAATAGGAATTTTTGGGTTGGGTCCATCCGTTCGTGAGATATGGGAGTTTGAGGCCAAGAAATGGTTGAGAAGGCAAAAAATTTTTCACAATTCTGCTGCTCCAAACGCTTAACCAGAATGGCCTAGGGAAAAAATACAGATACCGTTGTAATCGGGCGAGTTTCGACTTTCAGATGCAATAGGAATTTTTGTGTTAGGTCAATCCGTTCGCGAGATGTGGGAGTTTGAAGCCAAGAAATGGTTGAGAAGGCAAAAAATTTTTCGCAATTCTGCTGCTCCAAACGCTTAACCAGAATGGCCTAGGGAAAAAATACACATACCGTTGTAATTGGGCGAGTTTCTACTTTCAGATGCAATAGGAATTTTTGGGTTAGGTCAATCCGTTCGCGAGATATGGGAGTTTGAAGCTAAGAAATGGTTGAGAAGACAAGAAATGTTTCGAAATTCTGCTGCTCCAAACGCTTGACCAGAATGGGCTAGGGAAAAAATACACATACCGTTGTAATCGGGCGAGTTTCTACTTTCAGATGCAATAGGACTTTTTGGGTTAGGTCAATCTGTTCGTGAGATATGGGAGTTTGAAGCCAAGAAATGGTTGAGAAGGCAAAAAATTTTTCACAATTCTGCTGCTCCAAACGCTTAACCAGAATGGCCTAGGGAAAAAATACACATACCGTTGTAATCGGGCGAGTTTCTACTTTCAGATGCAATAGGAATTTTTGGGTTAGGTCAATCCGTTCGCGAGATATGGGAGTTTGAAACCAAGAAATGGTTGAGAAGGCAAAAAATTTTTCGCAATTCTCCTGCTCCAGACGCTTAACCAGAATGGCCCAGGGAAAAAATACACATACCGTTGTAATCGGGCGAGTTTCGACTTTCAGATGCAATAGGAATTTTTGGGTTAGGTCAATCCGTTCGCGAGATATGGGAGTTTGAAACCAAGAAATGGTTGAGAAGGCAAACAATTTTTCGCAATTCTCCTGCTCCAAACGCTTAACCAGAATGGCCTAGGGAAAAAATACACATACCGTTGTAATTGGGCGAGTTTCTACTTTCAGATGCAATAGGAATTTTTGGGTTAGGTCAATCCGTTCGCGAGATATGGGAGTTTGAAGCTAAGAAATGGTTGAGAAGACAAGAAATGTTTCGCAATTCTGCTGCTCCAAACGCTTGACCAGAATGGGCTAGGGAAAAAATACACATACCGTTGTAATCGGGCGAGTTTCTACTTTCAGATGCAATAGGACTTTTTGGGTTAGGTCAATCTGTTCGTGAGATATGGGAGTTTGAAGCCAAGAAATGGTTGAGAAGGCAAAAAATTTTTCACAATTCTGCTGCTCCAAACGCTTAACCAGAATGGCCTAGGGAAACAATACACATACCGCTGTAATCGGGCGAGTTTCTACTTTCAGATGCAATAGGAATTTTTGGGTTAGGTCAACCCGTTAGCGAAATATGGGAGTTTGAAGCCAAGAAATGGTTGAGAAGGCAAAAAATTTTTCGCAATTCAGCTGCACCAAACGCTTAACCAGAATGGCCTCGGGAAAAAATACACATACCGTTGTAATCGGGCGAGTTTCTACTTTCAGATGCAACAGGAATTTTTGGGTTAAGTCAATCCGTTCGCGAGATACGGGAGTTTGAAGCTAAGAAATGGTTGAGAAGACAACAAATTTTTCGCATTTCTGCTGCTCCAAACGCTTAACCAGAATGGCCTAGGGAAAAAATACACATACCGTTGTAATTGGGCGAGTTTCTACTTTCAGATGCAATAGGAATTTTTGGGTTAGGTCAATCCGTTCGCGAGATATGGGAGTTTGAAGCTAAGAAATGGTTGAGAAGACAAGAAATGTTTCGCAATTCTGCTGCTCCAAACGCTTGACCAGAATGGGCTAGGGAAAAAATACACATACCGTTGTAATCGGGCGAGTTTCTACTTTCAGATGCAATAGGACTTTTTGGGTTAGGTCAATCTGTTCGTGAGATATGGGAGTTTGAAGCCAAGAAATGGTTGAGAAGGCAAAAAATTTTTCACAATTCTGCTGCTCCAAACGCTTAACCAGAATGGCCTAGGGAAACAATACACATACCGCTGTAATCGGGCGAGTTTCTACTTTCAGATGCAATAGGAATTTTTGGGTTAGGTCAACCCGTTCGCGAAATATGGGAGTTTGAAGCCAAGAAATGGTTGAGAAGGCAAAAAATTTTTCGCAATTCAGCTGCACCAAACGCTTAACCAGAATGGCCTCGGGAAAAAATACACATACCGTTGTAATCGGGCGAGTTTCTACTTTCAGATGCAACAGGAATTTTTGGGTTAAGTCAATCCGTTCGCGAGATACGGGAGTTTGAAGCTAAGAAATGGTTGAGAAGACAACAAATTTTTCGCATTTCTGCTGCTCCAAACGCTTAACCAGAATGGCCTAGGGAAAAAATACACATACCGTTGTAATCGGGCGAGTTTCTACTTTCAGATGCAATAGAAATTTTTGGGTTAGGTCAATCCGTTCGTGAAATATGGGAGTTTGAAGCCAAGAAATGGTTGAGAAGGCAAAAAATTTTTCACAATTCTGCTGCTCCAAACGCTTAACCAGAATGGCCCAGGGAAAAAATACACATACCGTTGTAATCGGGCGAGTTTCGACTTTCAGATGCAATAGGAATTTTTGGGTTAGGTCAATACGTTCGCGAGATATGGGACTTTGAAGCCAAGAAATGGTTGAGAAGGCAAAAAATTTTTCGCAATTCTGCTGCTCCAAACGCTTAACCAGAATGGCCTAGGGAAAAAATACACATACCGTTGTAATCGGGCGAGTTTCTACTTTCAGGTGCAATAGGAATTTCTGGGTTAGGTCAATCCTTTCGCGAGATATGGGAGTTTGAAGCTAAGAAATGGTTGAGAGGACATCAAACTTTTCGCACTTCTGCTGCTCCAAACGCTTAACCAGAATGGCGTAGGGAAAAAATACACATGCCGCTGCAATCGGACGAGTTTCTACTTTCAGATGCAATAGGAATTTTTGGGTTAGGTCAATCCGTTCGCGAGATATGGGAGTTTGAAGCCAAGAAATGGTTGAGAAGGCAAAAAATTTTTCGCAATTCTGCGGCTCCAAACGCTTAACCAGAATGGCCTAGGGAAAAAATACACATACCGTTGTAATCGGGCGAGTTTCTACTTTCAGATGCAATAGGAATTTTTGGGTTAGGTCAATCCGTTCGTGAGATATGGGAGTTTGAGGCCAAGAAATGGTTGAGAAGGCAAAAAATTTTTCGCAATTCTGCGGCTCCAAACGCTTAACCAGAATGGCCTAGGGAAAAAATACACATACCGTTGTAATCGGGCGAGTTTCTACTTTCAGATGCAATAGGAATTTTTGGGTTGGGTCCATCCGTTCGTGAGATATGGGAGTTTGAGGCCAAGAAATGGTTGAGAAGGCAAAAAATTTTTCACAATTCTGCTGCTCCAAACGCTTAACCAGAATGGCCTAGGGAAAAAATACAGATACCGTTGTAATCGGGCGAGTTTCGACTTTCAGATGCAATAGGAATTTTTGTGTTAGGTCAATCCGTTCGCGAGATGTGGGAGTTTGAAGCCAAGAAATGGTTGAGAAGGCAAAAAATTTTTCGCAATTCTGCTGCTCCAAACGCTTAACCAGAATGGCCTAGGGAAAAAATACACATACCGTTGTAATTGGGCGAGTTTCTACTTTCAGATGCAATAGGAATTTTTGGGTTAGGTCAATCCGTTCGCGAGATATGGGAGTTTGAAGCTAAGAAATGGTTGAGAAGACAAGAAATGTTTCGAAATTCTGCTGCTCCAAACGCTTGACCAGAATGGGCTAGGGAAAAAATACACATACCGTTGTAATCGGGCGAGTTTCTACTTTCAGATGCAATAGGACTTTTTGGGTTAGGTCAATCTGTTCGTGAGATATGGGAGTTTGAAGCCAAGAAATGGTTGAGAAGGCAAAAAATTTTTCACAATTCTGCTGCTCCAAACGCTTAACCAGAATGGCCTAGGGAAAAAATACACATACCGTTGTAATCGGGCGAGTTTCTACTTTCAGATGCAATAGGAATTTTTGGGTTAGGTCAATCCGTTCGCGAGATATGGGAGTTTGAAACCAAGAAATGGTTGAGAAGGCAAAAAATTTTTCGCAATTCTCCTGCTCCAGACGCTTAACCAGAATGGCCCAGGGAAAAAATACACATACCGTTGTAATCGGGCGAGTTTCGACTTTCAGATGCAATAGGAATTTTTGGGTTAGGTCAATCCGTTCGCGAGATATGGGAGTTTGAAACCAAGAAATGGTTGAGAAGGCAAACAATTTTTCGCAATTCTCCTGCTCCAAACGCTTAACCAGAATGGCCTAGGGAAAAAATACACATACCGTTGTAATTGGGCGAGTTTCTACTTTCAGATGCAATAGGAATTTTTGGGTTAGGTCAATCCGTTCGCGAGATATGGGAGTTTGAAGCTAAGAAATGGTTGAGAAGACAAGAAATGTTTCGCAATTCTGCTGCTCCAAACGCTTGACCAGAATGGGCTAGGGAAAAAATACACATACCGTTGTAATCGGGCGAGTTTCTACTTTCAGATGCAATAGGACTTTTTGGGTTAGGTCAATCTGTTCGTGAGATATGGGAGTTTGAAGCCAAGAAATGGTTGAGAAGGCAAAAAATTTTTCACAATTCTGCTGCTCCAAACGCTTAACCAGAATGGCCTAGGGAAACAATACACATACCGCTGTAATCGGGCGAGTTTCTACTTTCAGATGCAATAGGAATTTTTGGGTTAGGTCAACCCGTTAGCGAAATATGGGAGTTTGAAGCCAAGAAATGGTTGAGAAGGCAAAAAATTTTTCGCAATTCAGCTGCACCAAACGCTTAACCAGAATGGCCTCGGGAAAAAATACACATACCGTTGTAATCGGGCGAGTTTCTACTTTCAGATGCAACAGGAATTTTTGGGTTAAGTCAATCCGTTCGCGAGATACGGGAGTTTGAAGCTAAGAAATGGTTGAGAAGACAACAAATTTTTCGCATTTCTGCTGCTCCAAACGCTTAACCAGAATGGCCTAGGGAAAAAATACACATACCGTTGTAATTGGGCGAGTTTCTACTTTCAGATGCAATAGGAATTTTTGGGTTAGGTCAATCCGTTCGCGAGATATGGGAGTTTGAAGCTAAGAAATGGTTGAGAAGACAAGAAATGTTTCGCAATTCTGCTGCTCCAAACGCTTGACCAGAATGGGCTAGGGAAAAAATACACATACCGTTGTAATCGGGCGAGTTTCTACTTTCAGATGCAATAGGACTTTTTGGGTTAGGTCAATCTGTTCGTGAGATATGGGAGTTTGAAGCCAAGAAATGGTTGAGAAGGCAAAAAATTTTTCACAATTCTGCTGCTCCAAACGCTTAACCAGAATGGCCTAGGGAAACAATACACATACCGCTGTAATCGGGCGAGTTTCTACTTTCAGATGCAATAGGAATTTTTGGGTTAGGTCAACCCGTTCGCGAAATATGGGAGTTTGAAGCCAAGAAATGGTTGAGAAGGCAAAAAATTTTTCGCAATTCAGCTGCACCAAACGCTTAACCAGAATGGCCTCGGGAAAAAATACACATACCGTTGTAATCGGGCGAGTTTCTACTTTCAGATGCAACAGGAATTTTTGGGTTAAGTCAATCCGTTCGCGAGATACGGGAGTTTGAAGCTAAGAAATGGTTGAGAAGACAACAAATTTTTCGCATTTCTGCTGCTCCAAACGCTTAACCAGAATGGCCTAGGGAAAAAATACACATACCGTTGTAATCGGGCGAGTTTCTACTTTCAGATGCAATAGAAATTTTTGGGTTAGGTCAATCCGTTCGTGAAATATGGGAGTTTGAAGCCAAGAAATGGTTGAGAAGGCAAAAAATTTTTCACAATTCTGCTGCTCCAAACGCTTAACCAGAATGGCCCAGGGAAAAAATACACATACCGTTGTAATCGGGCGAGTTTCGACTTTCAGATGCAATAGGAATTTTTGGGTTAGGTCAATACGTTCGCGAGATATGGGACTTTGAAGCCAAGAAATGGTTGAGAAGGCAAAAAATTTTTCGCAATTCTGCTGCTCCAAACGCTTAACCAGAATGGCCTAGGGAAAAAATACACATACCGTTGTAATCGGGCGAGTTTCTACTTTCAGGTGCAATAGGAATTTCTGGGTTAGGTCAATCCTTTCGCGAGATATGGGAGTTTGAAGCTAAGAAATGGTTGAGAGGACATCAAACTTTTCGCACTTCTGCTGCTCCAAACGCTTAACCAGAATGGCGTAGGGAAAAAATACACATGCCGCTGCAATCGGACGAGTTTCTACTTTCAGATGCAATAGGAATTTTTGGGTTAGGTCAATCCGTTCGCGAGATATGGGAGTTTGAAGCCAAGAAATGGTTGAGAAGGCAAAAAATTTTTCGCAATTCTGCGGCTCCAAACGCTTAACCAGAATGGCCTCGGGAAAAAATACACATACCGTTGTAATCGGGCGAGTTTCTACTTTCAGATGCAACAGGAATTTTTGGGTTAAGTCAATCCGTTCGCGAGATACGGGAGTTTGAAGCTAAGAAATGGTTGAGAAGACAACAAATTTTTCGCATTTCTGCTGCTCCAAACGCTTAACCAGAATGGCCTAGGGAAAAAATACACATACCGTTGTAATCGGGCGAGTTTCTACTTTCAGATGCAATAGAAATTTTTGGGTTAGGTCAATCCGTTCGTGAAATATGGGAGTTTGAAGCCAAGAAATGGTTGAGAAGGCAAAAAATTTTTCACAATTCTGCTGCTCCAAACGCTTAACCAGAATGGCCCAGGGAAAAAATACACATACCGTTGTAATCGGGCGAGTTTCGACTTTCAGATGCAATAGGAATTTTTGGGTTAGGTCAATACGTTCGCGAGATATGGGACTTTGAAGCCAAGAAATGGTTGAGAAGGCAAAAAATTTTTCGCAATTCTGCTGCTCCAAACGCTTAACCAGAATGGCCTAGGGAAAAAATACACATACCGTTGTAATCGGGCGAGTTTCTACTTTCAGGTGCAATAGGAATTTCTGGGTTAGGTCAATCCTTTCGCGAGATATGGGAGTTTGAAGCTAAGAAATGGTTGAGAGGACATCAAACTTTTCGCACTTCTGCTGCTCCAAACGCTTAACCAGAATGGCGTAGGGAAAAAATACACATGCCGCTGCAATCGGACGAGTTTCTACTTTCAGATGCAATAGGAATTTTTGGGTTAGGTCAATCCGTTCGCGAGATATGGGAGTTTGAAGCCAAGAAATGGTTGAGAAGGCAAAAAATTTTTCGCAATTCTGCGGCTCCAAACGCTTAACCAGAATGGCCTAGGGAAAAAATACACATACCGTTGTAATCGGGCGAGTTTCTACTTTCAGATGCAATAGGAATTTTTGGGTTAGGTCAATCCGTTCGTGAGATATGGGAGTTTGAGGCCAAGAAATGGTTGAGAAGGCAAAAAATTTTTCGCAATTCTGCGGCTCCAAACGCTTAACCAGAATGGCCTAGGGAAAAAATACACATACCGTTGTAATCGGGCGAGTTTCTACTTTCAGATGCAATAGGAATTTTTGGGTTGGGTCCATCCGTTCGTGAGATATGGGAGTTTGAGGCCAAGAAATGGTTGAGAAGGCAAAAAATTTTTCACAATTCTGCTGCTCCAAACGCTTAACCAGAATGGCCTAGGGAAAAAATACAGATACCGTTGTAATCGGGCGAGTTTCGACTTTCAGATGCAATAGGAATTTTTGTGTTAGGTCAATCCGTTCGCGAGATGTGGGAGTTTGAAGCCAAGAAATGGTTGAGAAGGCAAAAAATTTTTCGCAATTCTGCTGCTCCAAACGCTTAACCAGAATGGCCTAGGGAAAAAATACACATACCGTTGTAATTGGGCGAGTTTCTACTTTCAGATGCAATAGGAATTTTTGGGTTAGGTCAATCCGTTCGCGAGATATGGGAGTTTGAAGCTAAGAAATGGTTGAGAAGACAAGAAATGTTTCGAAATTCTGCTGCTCCAAACGCTTGACCAGAATGGGCTAGGGAAAAAATACACATACCGTTGTAATCGGGCGAGTTTCTACTTTCAGATGCAATAGGACTTTTTGGGTTAGGTCAATCTGTTCGTGAGATATGGGAGTTTGAAGCCAAGAAATGGTTGAGAAGGCAAAAAATTTTTCACAATTCTGCTGCTCCAAACGCTTAACCAGAATGGCCTAGGGAAAAAATACACATACCGTTGTAATCGGGCGAGTTTCTACTTTCAGATGCAATAGGAATTTTTGGGTTAGGTCAATCCGTTCGCGAGATATGGGAGTTTGAAACCAAGAAATGGTTGAGAAGGCAAAAAATTTTTCGCAATTCTCCTGCTCCAGACGCTTAACCAGAATGGCCCAGGGAAAAAATACACATACCGTTGTAATCGGGCGAGTTTCGACTTTCAGATGCAATAGGAATTTTTGGGTTAGGTCAATCCGTTCGCGAGATATGGGAGTTTGAAACCAAGAAATGGTTGAGAAGGCAAACAATTTTTCGCAATTCTCCTGCTCCAAACGCTTAACCAGAATGGCCTAGGGAAAAAATACACATACCGTTGTAATTGGGCGAGTTTCTACTTTCAGATGCAATAGGAATTTTTGGGTTAGGTCAATCCGTTCGCGAGATATGGGAGTTTGAAGCTAAGAAATGGTTGAGAAGACAAGAAATGTTTCGCAATTCTGCTGCTCCAAACGCTTGACCAGAATGGGCTAGGGAAAAAATACACATACCGTTGTAATCGGGCGAGTTTCTACTTTCAGATGCAATAGGACTTTTTGGGTTAGGTCAATCTGTTCGTGAGATATGGGAGTTTGAAGCCAAGAAATGGTTGAGAAGGCAAAAAATTTTTCACAATTCTGCTGCTCCAAACGCTTAACCAGAATGGCCTAGGGAAACAATACACATACCGCTGTAATCGGGCGAGTTTCTACTTTCAGATGCAATAGGAATTTTTGGGTTAGGTCAACCCGTTAGCGAAATATGGGAGTTTGAAGCCAAGAAATGGTTGAGAAGGCAAAAAATTTTTCGCAATTCAGCTGCACCAAACGCTTAACCAGAATGGCCTCGGGAAAAAATACACATACCGTTGTAATCGGGCGAGTTTCTACTTTCAGATGCAACAGGAATTTTTGGGTTAAGTCAATCCGTTCGCGAGATACGGGAGTTTGAAGCTAAGAAATGGTTGAGAAGACAACAAATTTTTCGCATTTCTGCTGCTCCAAACGCTTAACCAGAATGGCCTAGGGAAAAAATACACATACCGTTGTAATTGGGCGAGTTTCTACTTTCAGATGCAATAGGAATTTTTGGGTTAGGTCAATCCGTTCGCGAGATATGGGAGTTTGAAGCTAAGAAATGGTTGAGAAGACAAGAAATGTTTCGCAATTCTGCTGCTCCAAACGCTTGACCAGAATGGGCTAGGGAAAAAATACACATACCGTTGTAATCGGGCGAGTTTCTACTTTCAGATGCAATAGGACTTTTTGGGTTAGGTCAATCTGTTCGTGAGATATGGGAGTTTGAAGCCAAGAAATGGTTGAGAAGGCAAAAAATTTTTCACAATTCTGCTGCTCCAAACGCTTAACCAGAATGGCCTAGGGAAACAATACACATACCGCTGTAATCGGGCGAGTTTCTACTTTCAGATGCAATAGGAATTTTTGGGTTAGGTCAACCCGTTCGCGAAATATGGGAGTTTGAAGCCAAGAAATGGTTGAGAAGGCAAAAAATTTTTCGCAATTCAGCTGCACCAAACGCTTAACCAGAATGGCCTCGGGAAAAAATACACATACCGTTGTAATCGGGCGAGTTTCTACTTTCAGATGCAACAGGAATTTTTGGGTTAAGTCAATCCGTTCGCGAGATACGGGAGTTTGAAGCTAAGAAATGGTTGAGAAGACAACAAATTTTTCGCATTTCTGCTGCTCCAAACGCTTAACCAGAATGGCCTAGGGAAAAAATACACATACCGTTGTAATCGGGCGAGTTTCTACTTTCAGATGCAATAGAAATTTTTGGGTTAGGTCAATCCGTTCGCGAGATATGGGAGTTTGAAGCCAAGAAATGGTTGAGAAGGCAAAAAATTTTTCGCAATTCTGCTGCTCCAAACGCTTAACAAGAATGGCCTAGGGAAAAAATACACATACCGTTGTAATCGAGCGAGTTTCTACTTTCAGATGAAATAGGAATTTTTGGGTTAGGTCAATCCGTTCGCGAGATATGGGAGTTTGAAGCCAAGAAATGGTTGAGAAGGCAAAAAATTTTTCGCAATTCTGCTGCTCCAAACGCTTAACCAGAATGGCCTAGGGAAAAAATACACATACCGTTGTAATCGGGCGAGTTTCTACTTTCAGGTGCAATAGGAATTTTTGGGTTAGGTCAATCCGTTCGCGAGATATGGGAGTTTGAAACCAAGAAATGGTTGAGAAGGCAAAAAATTTTTCGCAATTCTCCTGCTCCAAACGCTTAACCAGAATGGCCCAGGGAAAAAATACACATACCGTTGTAATCGGGCGAGTTTCGACTTTCAGATGCAATAGGAATTTTTGTGTTAGGTCAATCCGTTCGCGAGATGTGGGACTTTGAAGCCAAGAAATGGTTGAGATGGCAAACAATTTTTCGCAATTCTCCTGCTCCAAACGCTTAACCAGAATGGCCTAGGGAAAAAATACACATACCGTTGTAATTGGGCGAGTTTCTACTTTCAGATGCAATAGGAATTTTTGGGTTAGGTCAATCCGTTCGCGAGATATGGGAGTTTGAAGCTAAGAAATGGTTGAGAAGACAAGAAATATTTCGCAATTCTGCTGCTCCAAACGCTTGACCAGAATGGGCTAGGGAAAAAATACACATACCGTTGTAATCGGGCGAGTTTCTACTTTCAGATGCGATAGGACTTTTTGGGTTAGGTCAATCTGTTCGTGAGATATGGGAGTTTGAAGCCAAGAAATGGTTGAGAAGGCAAACAATTTTTCACAATTCTGCTGCTCCAAACGCTTAACCAGAATGGCCCAGGGAAAAAATACACATACCGTTGTAATCGGGCGAATTTCGACTTTCAGATGCAATAGGAATTTTTGGGTTACGTCAATCCGTTCGCGAGATGTGGGAGTTTGAAGCCAAGAAATAGTTGAGAATGAAAAAAATTTTTCGCAATTCTGCTGCTCCAAACGCTTAACCAGAATGGCCTAGGAAAAAAATACACCTACCGTTGTAATCGGGCGAGCTTCGACTTTCAGATGCAACAGGAATTTTTGGGTTAGGTCAATCCGTTCGCGAGATATGGGAGTTTGAAGACAAGAAACGGTTGAGAAGACAAGAAATTTTTCGCAATTCTGCTGCTCCAAACGCTTAACCAGAATGGCCTAGGGAAATAATACACATACCGTTGTAATCGGGCGAGTTTCTACTTTCAGATGCAATAAGAATTTTTGGGTTAGGTCAACCCGTTCGCGAAATATGGGAGTTTGAAGCCAAGAAATGGTTGAGAAGGCAAAAAATTTTTCGCAATTCTGCTGCTCCAAACGCTTAACCAGAATGGCCTAGGGAAAAAATACACATACCGTTGTAATCGGGCGAGTTTCTACTTTCAGATGCAATAGGAATTTTTGGGTTAGGTCAATCCTTTCGCGAGATATGGGAGTTTGAAGCTACGAAATGGTTGAGAAGACATCAAACTTTTCGCACTTCTGCTGCTCCAAACGCTTAACCAGAATGGCGTAGGGAAAAAATACACATACCGTTGTAATCGGGCGAGTTACTACTTTCAGATGCAATAGGAATTTTTGGGTTAGTTCAATCCGTTCGTGAGATATGGGAGTTTGAGGCCAAGAAATGGTTGAGAAGGCAAAAAATTTTTCACAATTCTGCTGATCCAGACGCTTAACCAGAATGGCCCAGGGAAAAAATACACATACCGTTGTAATCGGGCGAGTTTCTACTTTCAGATGCAATAGGACTTTTTGGGTTAGGTCAATCCGTTCGTGAAATATGGGAGTTTGAAGCCAAGAAATGGTTGAGAAGGCAAAAAATTTTTCACAATTCTGCTGCTCCAAACGCTTAACCAGAATGGCCCAGGGAAAAAATACACATACCGTTGTAATCGGGCGAGTTTCGACTTTCAGATGCAATAGGAATTTTTGGGTTAGGTCAATACGTTCGCGAGATATGGGACTTTGAAGCCAAGAAATGGTTGAGAAGGCAAAAAATTTTTCGCAATTCTGCTGCTCCAAACGCTTAACCAGAATGGCCTAGGGAAAAAATACACATACCGTTGTAATCGGGCGAGTTTCTACTTTCAGGTGCAATAGGAATTTCTGGGTTAGGTCAATCCTTTCGCGAGATATGGGAGTTTGAAGCTAAGAAATGGTTGAGAGGACATCAAACTTTTCGCACTTCTGCTGCTCCAAACGCTTAACCAGAATGGCGTAGGGAAAAAATACACATGCCGCTGCAATCGGACGAGTTTCTACTTTCAGATGCAATAGGAATTTTTGGGTTAGGTCAATCCGTTCGCGAGATATGGGAGTTTGAAGCCAAGAAATGGTTGAGAAGGCAAAAAATTTTTCGCAATTCTGCGGCTCCAAACGCTTAACCAGAATGGCCTAGGGAAAAAATACACATACCGTTGTAATCGGGCGAGTTTCTACTTTCAGATGCAATAGGAATTTTTGGGTTAGGTCAATCCGTTCGTGAGATATGGGAGTTTGAGGCCAAGAAATGGTTGAGAAGGCAAAAAATTTTTCGCAATTCTGCGGCTCCAAACGCTTAACCAGAATGGCCTAGGGAAAAAATACACATACCGTTGTAATCGGGCGAGTTTCTACTTTCAGATGCAATAGGAATTTTTGGGTTGGGTCCATCCGTTCGTGAGATATGGGAGTTTGAGGCCAAGAAATGGTTGAGAAGGCAAAAAATTTTTCACAATTCTGCTGCTCCAAACGCTTAACCAGAATGGCCTAGGGAAAAAATACAGATACCGTTGTAATCGGGCGAGTTTCTACTTTCAGATGCAACAGGAGTTTTTGGGTTAGGTCAACCCGTTCGCGATATATGGGAGTTTGAAACTAAGAAATGGTTGAGAAGACAACAAATTTTTCGCACTTCTGCTGCTCCAGACGCTTAACCAGAATGGCCCAGGGAAAAATACACATACCGTTGTAATCGGGCGAGTTTCGACTTTCAGATGCAATAGGAATTTTTGGGTTAGGTCAATCCGTTCGCGAGGTATGGGAGTTTGAAGCCAAGAAATGGTTGAGAAGGCAAAAAATTTTTCGCAATTCTGCTGCTCCAAACGCTTAACCAGAATTGCCTAGGGAAAAAATACACATACCGTTGTAATCGGGCGAGTTTCTACTTTCAGGTGCAATAGGAATTTTTGGGTTCGGTCAATCCTTTCGCGATATATGGGAGTTTGAAGCTAAGAAATGGTTGAGAAGACATCAAACTTTTCGCACTTCTGCTGTTCCAAACGCTTAACCAGAATGGCCTAGGGAAAAAATACACATACCATTGTAATCGGGCGAGTTTCTACTTTCAGACGCAACAGGAATTTTTGGGTTAGGTCAATCCGTTCGCGAGATATAGGAGTTTGAAGCCAAGAAATGGTTGAGAAGGCAGAAAATTTTTCGCAATTCTGCTGCTCCAAACGCTTAACCAGAATGGCCTAGAGAAAAAATACACATACCGTTGTAATCGGGCGAGTTTCTACTTTCAGATGCAATAGGAATTTTTGGGTTAGGTCAATCCGTTCGCGAGATATGGGAGTTTGAAGCTAAGAAATGGTTGTGAAGACAACAAATTTTTCGCACTTCTGCTGCTCCAAAAGCTTAACCAGAATGGCCTAGGGAAAAAATACACATGCCGTTGTAATCGGGCGAGTTTCTACTTTCAGATGCAATAGCACTTTTTGGGTTAGGTCAATCCGTTCGCGAGATATGGGAGTTTGAAGACAAGAAACGGTTGAGAAGACAAGAAATTTTTCGCAATTCTGCTGCTCCAAACGCTTAACCAGAATTGCCTAGGGAAACAATACACATACCGTTGTAATCGGGCGAGTTTCTACTTTCAGATGCAATAGGAATTTTTGGGTTAGGTCAACCCGTTCGCGAAATATGGGAGTTTGAAGCCAAGAAATGGTTGAGAAGGCAAAAAATTTTTCGCAATTCAGCTGCACCAAACGCTTAACCAGAATGGCCTCGGGAAAAAATACACATACCGTTGTAATCGGGCGAGTTTCTACTTTCAGATGCAACAGGAATTTTTGGGTTAAGTCAATCCGTTCGCGAGATACGGGAGTTTGAAGCTAAGAAATGGTTGAGAAGACAACAAATTTTTCGCAATTCTGCTGCTCCAAACGCTTAACCAGAATGGCCTAGGGAAAAAATACACATACCGTTGTAATCGGCCGAGTTTCTACTTTCAGATGCAATAGGAATTTTTGGGTTAGGTCAATCCGTTCGCGAGATATTGGAGTTTGAAGCTAAGAAATGGTTGTGAAGACAACAAATTTTTCGCACTTCTGCTGCTCCAAAAGCTTAACCAGAATGGCCTAGGGAAAAAATACACATGCCGTTGTAATCGGGCGAGTTTCTACTTTCAAATGCAATAGGACTTTTTGTGTTAGGTCAATCCGTTCGCGAGATATGGGAGTTTGAAGACAAGAAACGGTTGAGAAGACAAGAAATTTTTCGCAATTCTGCTGCTCCAAACGCTTAACCAGAATGGCCTAGGGAAACAATACACATACCGTTGTAATCGGGCGAGTTTCTACTTTCAGATGCAATAGGAATTTTTGGGTTAGGTCAACCCGTTCGCGAAATATGGGAGTTTGAAGCCAAGAAATGGTTGAGAAGGCAAAAAATTTTTCGCAATTCAGCTGCACCAAACGCTTAACCAGAATGGCCTCGGGAAAAAATACACATACCGTTGTAATCGGGCGAGTTTCTACTTTCAGATGCAACAGGAATTTTTGGGTTAAGTCAATCCGTTCGCGAGATACGGGAGTTTGAAGCTAAGAAATGGTTGAGAAGACAACAAATTTTTCGCAATTCTGCTGCTCCAAACGCTTGACCAGAATGGGCTAGGGAAAAAATACACATACCGTTGTAATCGGGCGAGTTTCTACTTTCAGTCGCAACAGGTATTTTTGGGTTAGGTCAATCCGTTCGCGAGATATGGGAGTTTGAAGCCAAGAAATGGTTGAGAAGGCAAAAAATTTTTCGCATTTCTGCTGCTCCAAAGGCTTAACCAGAATGGCCTAGGGAAAAAATACACATACCGTGTAATCGGGCGAGTTTCTACCTTCATCTGCAATAGGAATTTTTGGGTTAGGTCAATCCGTTCGCGAGATATGGGAGTTTGAAGCCAAGAAATGGTTGAGAAGGCAAACAAATTTTCGCAATTCTGCTGCTCCAAACGCTTAACCAGAATGGCCTAGGGAAAAAATACACACACCGTTGTAATCGGGCGAGTTTCTACATTCAGATGCAATAGGAATTTTTGGGTTAGGTCAATCCGTTCGCGAGATATGGGAGTTTGAAACCAAGAAATGGTTGAGAAGGCAAAAAATTTTTCGCAATTCTCCTGCTCCAAACGCTTAACCAGAATGGCCTAGGGAAAAAATACACATACCGTTGTAATCGGCCGAGTTTATACTTTCAGATGCAATAGGAATTTTTGGGTTAGGTCAATCCGTTCGCGAGATATTGGAGTTTGAAGCTAAGAAATGGTTGAGAAGACAAGAAATGTTTCGCAATTCTGCTGCTCCAAACGCTTGACCAGAATGGGCTAGGGAAAAAATACACATACCGTTGTAATCGGTCGAGTTTCTGCTTTCAGATGCAATAGGACTTTTTGGGTTAGGTCAATCCGGTCGTGAGATATGGGAGTTTGAAGCCAAGAAATGGTTGAGAAGGCAAAAAATTTTTCACAATTCTGCTGCTCCAAACGCTTAACCAGAATGGCCCAGGGAAAAAATACACATACCGTTGTAATCGGGCGAGTTTCGACTTTCAGATGCAATAGGAATTTTTGGGTTAGGTCAATACGTTCGCGAGATATGGGACTTTGAAACCAAGAAATGGTTGAGAAGGCAAAAAATTTTTCGCAATTCTGCTGCTCCAAACGCTTAACCAGAATGGCCTAGGGAAAAAATACACATACCGTTGTAATCGGGCGAGTTTCTACTTTCAGATGCAACAGGAATTTTTGGGTTAAGTCAATCCGTTCGCGAGATACGGGAGTTTGAAGCTAAGAAATGGTTGAGAAGACAACAAATTTTTCGCAATTCTGCTGCTCCAAACGCTTAACCAGAATGGCCTAGGGAAAAAATACACATACCGTTGTAATCGGCCGAGTTTCTACTTTCAGATGCAATAGGAATTTTTGGGTTAGGTCAATCCGTTCGCGAGATATTGGAGTTTGAAGCTAAGAAATGGTTGTGAAGACAACAAATTTTTCGCACTTCTGCTGCTCCAAAAGCTTAACCAGAATGGCCTAGGGAAAAAATACACATGCCGTTGTAATCGGGCGAGTTTCTACTTTCAGATGCAATAGGACTTTTTGTGTTAGGTCAATCCGTTCGCGAGATATGGGAGTTTGAAGACAAGAAACGGTTGAGAAGACAAGAAATTTTTCGCAATTCTGCTGCTCCAAACGCTTAACCAGAATGGCCTAGGGAAACAATACACATACCGTTGTAATCGGGCGAGTTTCTACTTTCAGATGCAATAGGAATTTTTGGGTTAGGTCAACCCGTTCGCGAAATATGGGAGTTTGAAGCCAAGAAATGGTTGAGAAGGCAAAAAATTTTTCGCAATTCAGCTGCACCAAACGCTTAACCAGAATGGCCTCGGGAAAAAATACACATACCGTTGTAATCGGGCGAGTTTCTACTTTCAGTCGCAACAGGTATTTTTGGGTTAGGTCAATCCGTTCGCGAGATATGGGAGTTTGAAGCCAAGAAATGGTTGAGAAGGCAAAAAATTTTTCGCATTTCTGCTGCTCCAAAGGCTTAACCAGAATGGCCTAGGGAAAAAATACACATACCGTGTAATCGGGCGAGTTTCTACCTTCATCTGCAATAGGAATTTTTGGGTTAGGTCAATCCGTTCGCGAGATACGGGAGTTTGAAGCTAAGAAATGGTTGAGAAGACAACAAATTTTTCGCAATTCTGCTGCTCCAAACGCTTGACCAGAATGGGCTAGGGAAAAAATACACATACCGTTGTAATCGGGCGAGTTTCTACTTTCAGATGCAATAGGAATTTTTGGGTTAGGTCAACCCGTTCGCGAAATATGGGAGTTTGAAGCCAAGAAATGGTTGAGAAGGCAAAAAATTTTTCACAATTCAGCTGCACCAAACGCTTAACCAGAATGGCCTCGGGAAAAAATACACATACCGTTGTAATCGGGCGAGTTTCTACTTTCAGTCGCAACAGGTATTTTTGGGTTAGGTCAATCCGTTCGCGAGATATGGGAGTTTGAAGCCAAGAAATGGTTGAGAAGGCAAAAAATTTTTCGCATTTCTGCTGCTCCAAAGGCTTAACCAGAATGGCCTAGGGAAAAAATACACATACCGTGTAATCGGGCGAGTTTCTACCTTCATCTGCAATAGGAATTTTTGGGTTAGGTCAATCCGTTCGCGAGATATGGGAGTTTGAAGCCAAGAAATGGTTGAGAAGGCAAAAAAATTTTCGCAATTCTGCTGCTCCAAACGCTTAACCAGAATGGCCTAGGGAAAAAATACACATACCGTTGTAATCGGGCGAGTTTCTACATTCAGATGCAATAGGAATTTTTGGGTTAGGTCAATCCGTTCGCGAGATATGGGAGTTTGAAACCAAGAAATGGTTGAGAAGGCAAAAAATTTTTCGCAATTCTCCTGCTCCAAACGCTTAACCAGAATGGCCTAGGGAAAAAATACACATACCGTTGTAATCGGCCGAGTTTCTACTTTCAGGTGCAATAGGAATTTCTGGGTTAGGTCAATCCTTTCGCGAGATATGGGAGTTTGAAGCTAAGAAATGGTTGAGAAGACATCAAACTTTTCGCACTTCTGCTGCTCCAAACGCTTAACCAGAATGGCGTAGGGAAAAAATACACATGCCGCTGCAATCGGACGAGTTTCTACTTTCAGATGCAATAGGAATTTTTGGGTTAGGTCAATCCGTTCGTGAGATATGGGAGTTTGAGGCCAAGAAATGGTTGAGAAGGCAAAAAATTTTTCACAATTCTGCTGCTCCAAACGCTTAACCAGAATGCCCTAGGGAAAAAATACAGATACCGTTGTAATCGGGCGAGTTTCTACTTTCAGATGCAACAGGAGTTTTTGGGTTAGGTCAACCCGTTCGCGAGATATGGGAGTTTGATACTAAGAAATGGTTGAGAAGACAACAAATTTTTCGCACTTCTGCTGCTCCAGACGCTTAACCAGAATGGCCCAGGGAAAAAATACACATACCGTTGTAATCGGGCGAGTTTCGACTTTCAGATGCAATAGGAATTTTTGGGTTAGGTCAATCCGTTCGCGAGGTATGGGAGTTTGAAGCCAAGAAATGGTTGAGAAGGCAAAAAATTTTTCGCAATTCTGCTGCTCCAAACGCTTAACCAGAATTGCATAGGGAAAAAATACACATACCGTTGTAATCGGGCGAGTTTCTACTTTCAGGTGCAATAGGAATTTTTGGGTTAGGTCAATCCTTTCGCGATATATGGGAGTTTGAAGCTAAGAAATGGTTGAGAAGGCAAAAAAATTTTCGCAATTCTGCTGCTCCAAACGCTTAACCAGAATGGCCTAGGGAAAAAATACACATACCGTTGTAATCGGGCGAGTTTCTACATTCAGATGCAATAGGAATTTTTGGGTTAGGTCAATCCGTTCGCGAGATATGGGAGTTTGAAACCAAGAAATGGTTGAGAAGGCAAAAAATTTTTCGCAATTCTCCTGCTCCAAACGCTTAACCAGAATGGCCTAGGGAAAAAATACACATACCGTTGTAATCGGCCGAGTTTCTACTTTCAGATGCATTAGGAATTTTTGGGTTAGGTCAATCCGTTCGCGAGATATTGGAGTTTGAAGCTAAGAAATGGTTGAGAAGACAAGAAATGTTTCGCAATTCTGCTGCTCCAAACGCTTGACCAGAATGGGCTAGGGAAAAAATACACATACCGTTGTAATCGGGCGAGTTTCGACTTTCAGATGCAATAGGAATTTTTGGGTTAGGTCAATACGTTCGCGAGATATGGGACTTTGAAGCCAAGAAATGGTTGAGAAGGCAAAAAATTTTTCGCAATTCTGCTGCTCCAAACGCTTAACCAGAATGGCCTAGGGAAAAAATACACATACCGTTGTAATCGGGCGAGTTTCTACTTTCAGGTGCAATAGGAATTTCTGGGTTAGGTCAATCCTTTCGCGAGATATGGGAGTTTGAAGCTAAGAAATGGTTGAGAAGACATCAAACTTTTCGCACTTCTGCTGCTCCAAACGCTTAACCAGAATGGCGTAGGGAAAAAATACAGACGCCGCTGCAATCGGACGAGTTTCTACTTTCAGATGCAATAGGAATTTTTGGGTTAGGTCAATCCGTTCGCGAGATATGGGAGTTTGAAGCCAAGAAATGGTTGAGAAGGCAAAAAATTTTTCGCAATTCTGCGGCTCCAAACACTTAACCAGAATGGCCTAGGGAAAAAATACACATACCGTTGTAATCGGGCGAGTTTCTACTTTCAGATGCAATAGGAATTTTTGGGTTAGGTTAATCCGTTCGTGAGATATGGGAGTTTGAGGCCAAGAAATGGTTGAGAAGGCAAAAAATTTTTCACAATTCTGCTGCTCCAAACGCTTAACCAGAATGGCCTAGGGAAAAAATACAGATACCGTTGTAATCGGGCGAGTTTCTACTTTCAGATGCAACAGGAGTTTTTGGGTTAGGTCAACCCATTCGCGAGATATGGGAGTTTGAAACTAAGAAATGGTTGAGAAGACAACAAATTTTTCGCACTTCTGCTGCTCCAGACGCTCAACCAGAATGGCCCAGGGAAAAAATACGCATACCGTTGTAATCGGGCGAGTTTCGACTTTCAGATGCAATAGGAATTTTTGGGTTAGGTCAATCCGTTCGCGAGGGGGAGTTTGAAGCCAAGAAATGGTTGAGAAGGCAAAAAATTTTTCGCAATTCTGCTGCTCCAAACGCTTAACCAGAATTGCCTAGGGAAAAAATACACATACCGTTGTAATCGGGCGAGTTTCTACTTTCAGGTGCAATAGGAATTTTTGGGTTAGGTCAATCCTTTCGCGATATATGGGAGTTTGAAGCTAAGAAATGGTTGAGAAGGCAAAAAAATTTTCGCAATTCTGCTGCTCCAAACGCTTAACCAGAATGGCCTAGGGAAAAAATACACATACCGTTGTAATCGGGCGAGTTTCTACATTCAGATGCAATAGGAATTTTTGGGTTAGGTCAATCCGTTCGCGAGATATGGGAGTTTGAAACCAAGAAACGGTTGAGAAGACAAGAAATTTTTCGCAATTCAGCTGCACCAAACGCTTAACCAGAATGGCCTCGGGAAAAAATACACATACCGTTGTAATCGGGCGAGTTTCTACTTTCAGATGCAACAGGAATTTTTGGGTTAAGTCAATCCGTTCGCGAGATACGGGAGTTTGAAGCTAAGAAATGGTTGAGAAGACAACAAATTTTTCGCAATTCTGCTGCTCCAAACGCTTGACCAGAATGGGCTAGGGAAAAAATACACATACCGTTGTAATCGGGCGAGATTCTACTTTCAGTCGCAACAGGTATTTTTGGGTTAGGTCAATCCGTTCGCGAGATATGGGAGTTTGAAGCCAAGAAATGGTTGAGAAGGCAAAAAATTTTTCGCATTTCTGCTGCTCCAAAGGCTTAACCAGAATGGCCTAGGGAAAAAATACACATACCGTGTAATCGGGCGAGTTTCTACCTTCATCTGCAATAGGAATTTTTGGGTTAGGTCAATCCGTTCGCGAGATGGGAGTTTGAAGCCAAGAAATGGTTGAGAAGGCAAAAAAATTTTCGCAATTCTGCTGCTCCAAACGCTTAACCAGAATGGCCTAGGGAAAAAATACACATACCGTTGTAATCGGGCGAGTTTCTACATTCAGATGCAATAGGAATTTTTGGGTTAGGTCAATCCGTTCGCGAGATATGGGAGTTTGAAACCAAGAAATGGTTGAGAAGGCAAAAAATTTTTCGCAATTCTCCTGCTCCAAACGCTTAACCAGAATGGCCTAGGGAAAAAATACACATACCGTTGTAATCGGCCGAGTCTCTACTTTCAGATGCAATAGGAATTTTTGGGTTAGGTCAATCCGTTCGCGAGATATTGGAGTTTGAAGCTAAGAAATGGTTGAGAAGACAAGAAATGTTTCGCAATTCTGCTGCTCCAAACGCTTGACCAGAATGGGCTAGGGAAAAAATACACATACCGTTGTAATCGGGCGAGTTTCTGCTTTCAGATGCAATAGGACTTTTTGGGTTAGGTCAATCCGTTGGTGAGATATGGGAGTTTGAAGCCAAGAAATGGTTGAGAAGGCAAAAAATTTTTCACAATTCTGCTGCTCCAAACGCTTAACCAGAATGGCCCAGGGAAAAAATACACATACCGTTGTAATCGGGCGAGTTTCGACTTTCAGATGCAATAGGAATTTTTGGGTTAGGTCAATACGTTCGCGAGATATGGGACTTTGAAGCCAAGAAATGGTTGAGAAGGCAAAAAATTTTTCGCAATTCTGCTGCTCCAAACGCTTAACCAGAATGCCCTAGGGAAAAAATACACATGCCGCTGCAATCGGACGAGTTTCTACTTTCAGATGCAATAGGAATTTTTGGGTTAGGTCAATCCGTTCGTGAGATATGGGAGTTTGA
The DNA here is from genome assembly GCF_051014685.1 of Ptiloglossa arizonensis. NCBI lineage: Eukaryota > Metazoa > Arthropoda > Insecta > Hymenoptera > Colletidae > Ptiloglossa > Ptiloglossa arizonensis. The sequence continues at coordinate 51,546 of NW_027479297.1, read as the reverse complement.
GGCCAAGAAATGGTTGAGAAGGCAAAAAATTTTTCACAATTCTGCTGCTCCAAACGCTTAACCAGAATGCCCTAGGGAAAAAATACAGATACCGTTGTAATCGGGCGAGTTTCTACTTTCAGATGCAACAGGAGTTTTTGGGTTAGGTCAACCCGTTCGCGAGATATGGGAGTTTGATACTAAGAAATGGTTGAGAAGACAACAAATTTTTCGCACTTCTGCTGCTCCAGACGCTTAACCAGAATGGCCCAGGGAAAAAATACACATACCGTTGTAATCGGGCGAGTTTCGACTTTCAGATGCAATAGGAATTTTTGGGTTAGGTCAATCCGTTCGCGAGGTATGGGAGTTTGAAGCCAAGAAATGGTTGAGAAGGCAAAAAATTTTTCGCAATTCTGCTGCTCCAAACGCTTAACCAGAATTGCATAGGGAAAAAATACACATACCGTTGTAATCGGGCGAGTTTCTACTTTCAGGTGCAATAGGAATTTTTGGGTTAGGTCAATCCTTTCGCGATATATGGGAGTTTGAAGCTAAGAAATGGTTGAGAAGGCAAAAAAATTTTCGCAATTCTGCTGCTCCAAACGCTTAACCAGAATGGCCTAGGGAAAAAATACACATACCGTTGTAATCGGGCGAGTTTCTACATTCAGATGCAATAGGAATTTTTGGGTTAGGTCAATCCGTTCGCGAGATATGGGAGTTTGAAACCAAGAAATGGTTGAGAAGGCAAAAAATTTTTCGCAATTCTCCTGCTCCAAACGCTTAACCAGAATGGCCTAGGGAAAAAATACACATACCGTTGTAATCGGCCGAGTTTCTACTTTCAGATGCATTAGGAATTTTTGGGTTAGGTCAATCCGTTCGCGAGATATTGGAGTTTGAAGCTAAGAAATGGTTGAGAAGACAAGAAATGTTTCGCAATTCTGCTGCTCCAAACGCTTGACCAGAATGGGCTAGGGAAAAAATACACATACCGTTGTAATCGGGCGAGTTTCGACTTTCAGATGCAATAGGAATTTTTGGGTTAGGTCAATACGTTCGCGAGATATGGGACTTTGAAGCCAAGAAATGGTTGAGAAGGCAAAAAATTTTTCGCAATTCTGCTGCTCCAAACGCTTAACCAGAATGGCCTAGGGAAAAAATACACATACCGTTGTAATCGGGCGAGTTTCTACTTTCAGGTGCAATAGGAATTTCTGGGTTAGGTCAATCCTTTCGCGAGATATGGGAGTTTGAAGCTAAGAAATGGTTGAGAAGACATCAAACTTTTCGCACTTCTGCTGCTCCAAACGCTTAACCAGAATGGCGTAGGGAAAAAATACAGACGCCGCTGCAATCGGACGAGTTTCTACTTTCAGATGCAACAGGAATTTTTGGGTTAGGTCAATCCGTTCGCGAGATATGGGAGTTTGAAGCCAAGAAATGGTTGAGAAGGCAAAAAATTTTTCGCAATTCTGCGGCTCCAAACACTTAACCAGAATGGCCTAGGGAAAAAATACACATACCGTTGTAATCGGGCGAGTTTCTACTTTCAGATGCAATAGGAATTTTTGGGTTAGGTTAATCCGTTCGTGAGATATGGGAGTTTGAGGCCAAGAAATGGTTGAGAAGGCAAAAAATTTTTCACAATTCTGCTGCTCCAAACGCTTAACCAGAATGGCCTAGGGAAAAAATACAGATACCGTTGTAATCGGGCGAGTTTCTACTTTCAGATGCAACAGGAGTTTTTGGGTTAGGTCAACCCATTCGCGAGATATGGGAGTTTGAAACTAAGAAATGGTTGAGAAGACAACAAATTTTTCGCACTTCTGCTGCTCCAGACGCTCAACCAGAATGGCCCAGGGAAAAAATACGCATACCGTTGTAATCGGGCGAGTTTCGACTTTCAGATGCAATAGGAATTTTTGGGTTAGGTCAATCCGTTCGCGAGGGGGAGTTTGAAGCCAAGAAATGGTTGAGAAGGCAAAAAATTTTTCGCAATTCTGCTGCTCCAAACGCTTAACCAGAATTGCCTAGGGAAAAAATACACATACCGTTGTAATCGGGCGAGTTTCTACTTTCAGGTGCAATAGGAATTTTTGGGTTAGGTCAATCCTTTCGCGATATATGGGAGTTTGAAGCTAAGAAATGGTTGAGAAGGCAAAAAAATTTTCGCAATTCTGCTGCTCCAAACGCTTAACCAGAATGGCCTAGGGAAAAAATACACATACCGTTGTAATCGGGCGAGTTTCTACATTCAGATGCAATAGGAATTTTTGGGTTAGGTCAATCCGTTCGCGAGATATGGGAGTTTGAAACCAAGAAACGGTTGAGAAGACAAGAAATTTTTCGCAATTCAGCTGCACCAAACGCTTAACCAGAATGGCCTCGGGAAAAAATACACATACCGTTGTAATCGGGCGAGTTTCTACTTTCAGATGCAACAGGAATTTTTGGGTTAAGTCAATCCGTTCGCGAGATACGGGAGTTTGAAGCTAAGAAATGGTTGAGAAGACAACAAATTTTTCGCAATTCTGCTGCTCCAAACGCTTGACCAGAATGGGCTAGGGAAAAAATACACATACCGTTGTAATCGGGCGAGATTCTACTTTCAGTCGCAACAGGTATTTTTGGGTTAGGTCAATCCGTTCGCGAGATATGGGAGTTTGAAGCCAAGAAATGGTTGAGAAGGCAAAAAATTTTTCGCATTTCTGCTGCTCCAAAGGCTTAACCAGAATGGCCTAGGGAAAAAATACACATACCGTGTAATCGGGCGAGTTTCTACCTTCATCTGCAATAGGAATTTTTGGGTTAGGTCAATCCGTTCGCGAGATATGGGAGTTTGAAGCCAAGAAATGGTTGAGAAGGCAAAAAAATTTTCGCAATTCTGCTGCTCCAAACGCTTAACCAGAATGGCCTAGGGAAAAAATACACATACCGTTGTAATCGGGCGAGTTTCTACATTCAGATGCAATAGGAATTTTTGGGTTAGGTCAATCCGTTCGCGAGATATGGGAGTTTGAAACCAAGAAATGGTTGAGAAGGCAAAAAATTTTTCGCAATTCTCCTGCTCCAAACGCTTAACCAGAATGGCCTAGGGAAAAAATACACATACCGTTGTAATCGGCCGAGTCTCTACTTTCAGATGCAATAGGAATTTTTGGGTTAGGTCAATCCGTTCGCGAGATATTGGAGTTTGAAGCTAAGAAATGGTTGAGAAGACAAGAAATGTTTCGCAATTCTGCTGCTCCAAACGCTTGACCAGAATGGGCTAGGGAAAAAATACACATACCGTTGTAATCGGGCGAGTTTCTGCTTTCAGATGCAATAGGACTTTTTGGGTTAGGTCAATCCGTTGGTGAGATATGGGAGTTTGAAGCCAAGAAATGGTTGAGAAGGCAAAAAATTTTTCACAATTCTGCTGCTCCAAACGCTTAACCAGAATGGCCCAGGGAAAAAATACACATACCGTTGTAATCGGGCGAGTTTCGACTTTCAGATGCAATAGGAATTTTTGGGTTAGGTCAATACGTTCGCGAGATATGGGACTTTGAAGCCAAGAAATGGTTGAGAAGGCAAAAAATTTTTCGCAATTCTGCTGCTCCAAACGCTTGACCAGAATGGGCTAGGGAAAAAATACACATACCGTTGTAATCGGGCGAGATTCTACTTTCAGTCGCAACAGGTATTTTTGGGTTAGGTCAATCCGTTCGCGAGATATGGGAGTTTGAAGCCAAGAAATGGTTGAGAAGGCAAAAAATTTTTCGCATTTCTGCTGCTCCAAAGGCTTAACCAGAATGGCCTAGGGAAAAAATACACATACCGTGTAATCGGGCGAGTTTCTACCTTCATCTGCAATAGGAATTTTTGGGTTAGGTCAATCCGTTCGCGAGATATGGGAGTTTGAAGCCAAGAAATGGTTGAGAAGGCAAAAAAATTTTCGCAATTCTGCTGCTCCAAACGCTTAACCAGAATGGCCTAGGGAAAAAATACACATACCGTTGTAATCGGGCGAGTTTCTACATTCAGATGCAATAGGAATTTTTGGGTTAGGTCAATCCGTTCGCGAGATATGGGAGTTTGAAACCAAGAAATGGTTGAGAAGGCAAAAAATTTTTCGCAATTCTCCTGCTCCAAACGCTTAACCAGAATGGCCTAGGGAAAAAATACACATACCGTTGTAATCGGCCGAGTCTCTACTTTCAGATGCAATAGGAATTTTTGGGTTAGGTCAATCCGTTCGCGAGATATTGGAGTTTGAAGCTAAGAAATGGTTGAGAAGACAAGAAATGTTTCGCAATTCTGCTGCTCCAAACGCTTGACCAGAATGGGCTAGGGAAAAAATACACATACCGTTGTAATCGGGCGAGTTTCTGCTTTCAGATGCAATAGGACTTTTTGGGTTAGGTCAATCCGTTGGTGAGATATGGGAGTTTGAAGCCAAGAAATGGTTGAGAAGGCAAAAAATTTTTCACAATTCTGCTGCTCCAAACGCTTAACCAGAATGGCCCAGGGAAAAAATACACATACCGTTGTAATCGGGCGAGTTTCGACTTTCAGATGCAATAGGAATTTTTGGGTTAGGTCAATACGTTCGCGAGATATGGGACTTTGAAGCCAAGAAATGGTTGAGAAGGCAAAAAATTTTTCGCAATTCTGCTGCTCCAAACGCTTAACCAGAATGCCCTAGGGAAAAAATACACATGCCGCTGCAATCGGACGAGTTTCTACTTTCAGATGCAATAGGAATTTTTGGGTTAGGTCAATCCGTTCGTGAGATATGGGAGTTTGAGGCCAAGAAATGGTTGAGAAGGCAAAAAATTTTTCACAATTCTGCTGCTCCAAACGCTTAACCAGAATGCCCTAGGGAAAAAATACAGATACCGTTGTAATCGGGCGAGTTTCTACTTTCAGATGCAACAGGAGTTTTTGGGTTAGGTCAACCCGTTCGCGAGATATGGGAGTTTGATACTAAGAAATGGTTGAGAAGACAACAAATTTTTCGCACTTCTGCTGCTCCAGACGCTTAACCAGAATGGCCCAGGGAAAAAATACACATACCGTTGTAATCGGGCGAGTTTCGACTTTCAGATGCAATAGGAATTTTTGGGTTAGGTCAATCCGTTCGCGAGGTATGGGAGTTTGAAGCCAAGAAATGGTTGAGAAGGCAAAAAATTTTTCGCAATTCTGCTGCTCCAAACGCTTAACCAGAATTGCATAGGGAAAAAATACACATACCGTTGTAATCGGGCGAGTTTCTACTTTCAGGTGCAATAGGAATTTTTGGGTTAGGTCAATCCTTTCGCGATATATGGGAGTTTGAAGCTAAGAAATGGTTGAGAAGGCAAAAAAATTTTCGCAATTCTGCTGCTCCAAACGCTTAACCAGAATGGCCTAGGGAAAAAATACACATACCGTTGTAATCGGGCGAGTTTCTACATTCAGATGCAATAGGAATTTTTGGGTTAGGTCAATCCGTTCGCGAGATATGGGAGTTTGAAACCAAGAAATGGTTGAGAAGGCAAAAAATTTTTCGCAATTCTCCTGCTCCAAACGCTTAACCAGAATGGCCTAGGGAAAAAATACACATACCGTTGTAATCGGCCGAGTTTCTACTTTCAGATGCATTAGGAATTTTTGGGTTAGGTCAATCCGTTCGCGAGATATTGGAGTTTGAAGCTAAGAAATGGTTGAGAAGACAAGAAATGTTTCGCAATTCTGCTGCTCCAAACGCTTGACCAGAATGGGCTAGGGAAAAAATACACATACCGTTGTAATCGGGCGAGTTTCGACTTTCAGATGCAATAGGAATTTTTGGGTTAGGTCAATACGTTCGCGAGATATGGGACTTTGAAGCCAAGAAATGGTTGAGAAGGCAAAAAATTTTTCGCAATTCTGCTGCTCCAAACGCTTAACCAGAATGGCCTAGGGAAAAAATACACATACCGTTGTAATCGGGCGAGTTTCTACTTTCAGGTGCAATAGGAATTTCTGGGTTAGGTCAATCCTTTCGCGAGATATGGGAGTTTGAAGCTAAGAAATGGTTGAGAAGACATCAAACTTTTCGCACTTCTGCTGCTCCAAACGCTTAACCAGAATGGCGTAGAGAAAAAATACAGACGCCGCTGCAATCGGACGAGTTTCTACTTTCAGATGCAATAGGAATTTTTGGGTTAGGTCAATCCGTTCGCGAGATATGGGAGTTTGAAGCCAAGAAATGGTTGAGAAGGCAAAAAATTTTTCGCAATTCTGCGGCTCCAAACACTTAACCAGAATGGCCTAGGGAAAAAATACACATACCGTTGTAATCGGGCGAGTTTCTACTTTCAGATGCAATAGGAATTTTTGGGTTAGGTTAATCCGTTCGTGAGATATGGGAGTTTGAGGCCAAGAAATGGTTGAGAAGGCAAAAAATTTTTCACAATTCTGCTGCTCCAAACGCTTAACCAGAATGGCCTAGGGAAAAAATACAGATACCGTTGTAATCGGGCGAGTTTCTACTTTCAGATGCAACAGGAGTTTTTGGGTTAGGTCAACCCATTCGCGAGATATGGGAGTTTGAAACTAAGAAATGGTTGAGAAGACAACAAATTTTTCGCACTTCTGCTGCTCCAGACGCTCAACCAGAATGGCCCAGGGAAAAAATACGCATACCGTTGTAATCGGGCGAGTTTCGACTTTCAGATGCAATAGGAATTTTTGGGTTAGGTCAATCCGTTCGCGAGGGGGAGTTTGAAGCCAAGAAATGGTTGAGAAGGCAAAAAATTTTTCGCAATTCTGCTGCTCCAAACGCTTAACCAGAATTGCCTAGGGAAAAAATACACATACCGTTGTAATCGGGCGAGTTTCTACTTTCAGGTGCAATAGGAATTTTTGGGTTAGGTCAATCCTTTCGCGATATATGGGAGTTTGAAGCTAAGAAATGGTTGAGAAGGCAAAAAAATTTTCGCAATTCAGCTGCACCAAACGCTTAACCAGAATGGCCTCGGGAAAAAATACACATACCGTTGTAATCGGGCGAGTTTCTACTTTCAGATGCAACAGGAATTTTTGGGTTAAGTCAATCCGTTCGCGAGATACGGGAGTTTGAAGCTAAGAAATGGTTGAGAAGACAACAAATTTTTCGCAATTCTGCTGCTCCAAACGCTTGACCAGAATGGGCTAGGGAAAAAATACACATACCGTTGTAATCGGGCGAGATTCTACTTTCAGTCGCAACAGGTATTTTTGGGTTAGGTCAATCCGTTCGCGAGATATGGGAGTTTGAAGCCAAGAAATGGTTGAGAAGGCAAAAAATTTTTCGCATTTCTGCTGCTCCAAAGGCTTAACCAGAATGGCCTAGGGAAAAAATACACATACCGTGTAATCGGGCGAGTTTCTACCTTCATCTGCAATAGGAATTTTTGGGTTAGGTCAATCCGTTCGCGAGATATGGGAGTTTGAAGCCAAGAAATGGTTGAGAAGGCAAAAAAATTTTCGCAATTCTGCTGCTCCAAACGCTTAACCAGAATGGCCTAGGGAAAAAATACACATACCGTTGTAATCGGGCGAGTTTCTACATTCAGATGCAATAGGAATTTTTGGGTTAGGTCAATCCGTTCGCGAGATATGGGAGTTTGAAACCAAGAAATGGTTGAGAAGGCAAAAAATTTTTCGCAATTCTCCTGCTCCAAACGCTTAACCAGAATGGCCTAGGGAAAAAATACACATACCGTTGTAATCGGCCGAGTCTCTACTTTCAGATGCAATAGGAATTTTTGGGTTAGGTCAATCCGTTCGCGAGATATTGGAGTTTGAAGCTAAGAAATGGTTGAGAAGACAAGAAATGTTTCGCAATTCTGCTGCTCCAAACGCTTGACCAGAATGGGCTAGGGAAAAAATACACATACCGTTGTAATCGGGCGAGTTTCTGCTTTCAGATGCAATAGGACTTTTTGGGTTAGGTCAATCCGTTGGTGAGATATGGGAGTTTGAAGCCAAGAAATGGTTGAGAAGGCAAAAAATTTTTCACAATTCTGCTGCTCCAAACGCTTAACCAGAATGGCCCAGGGAAAAAATACACATACCGTTGTAATCGGGCGAGTTTCGACTTTCAGATGCAATAGGAATTTTTGGGTTAGGTCAATACGTTCGCGAGATATGGGACTTTGAAGCCAAGAAATGGTTGAGAAGGCAAAAAATTTTTCGCAATTCTCCTGCTCCAAACGCTTAACCAGAATGGCCTAGGGAAAAAATACACATACCGTTGTAATCGGCCGAGTTTCTACTTTCAGATGCAATAGGAATTTTTGGGTTAGGTCAATCCGTTCGCGAGATATTGGAGTTTGAAGCTAAGAAATGGTTGAGAAGACAAGAAATGTTTCGCAATTCTGCGGCTCCAAACGCTTAACCAGAATGGCCTAGGGAAAAAATACACATACCGTTGTAATCGGGCGAGTTTCTACATTCAGATGCAATAGGAATTTTTGGGTTAGGTCAATCCGTTCGCGAGATATGGGAGTTTGAAACCAAGAAATGGTTGAGAAGACATCAAACTTTTCGCACTTCTGCTGCTCCAAACGCTTAACCAGAATGGCGTAGGGAAAAAATACACATGCCGCTGCAATCGGACGAGTTTCTACTTTCAGATGCAATAGGAATTTTTGGGTTAGGTCAATCCGTTCGCGAGATATGGGAGTTTGAAGCCAAGAAATGGTTGAGAAGGCAAAAAATTTTTCGCAATTCTGCGGCTCCAAACGCTTAACCAGAATGGCCTAGGGAAAAAATACCCATACCGTTGTAATCGGGCGAGTTTCTACTTTCAGATGCAATAGGAATTTTTGGGTTAGGTCAATCCATTCGCGAGATATGGGAGTTTGAAACTAAGAAATGGTTGAGAAGGCAAAAAAATTTTCGCAATTCTGCTGCTCCAAACGCTTAACCAGAATGGCCTAGGGAAAAAATACACATACCGTTGTAATCGGGCGAGTTTCTACATTCAGATGCAATAGGAATTTTTGGGTTAGGTCAATCCGTTCGCGAGATATGGGAGTTTGAAACCAAGAAATGGTTGAGAAGGCAAAAAATTTTTCGCAATTCTCCTGCTCCAAACGCTTAACCAGAATGGCCTAGGGAAAAAATACACATACCGTTGTAATCGGCCGAGTTTCTACTTTCAGATGCAATAGGAATTTTTGGGTTAGGTCAATCCGTTCGCGAGATATTGGAGTTTGAAGCTAAGAAATGGTTGAGAAGACAAGAAATGTTTCGCAATTCTGCTGCTCCAAACGCTTGACCAGAATGGGCTAGGGAAAAAATACACATACCGTTGTAATCGGGCGAGTTTCGACTTTCAGATGCAATAGGAATTTTTGGGTTAGGTCAATACGTTCGCGAGATACGGGACTTTGAAGCCAAGAAATGGTTGAGAAGGCAAAAAATTTTTCGCAATTCTGCTGCTCCAAACGCTTAACCAGAATGGCCTAGGGAAAAAATACACATACCGTTGTAATCGGGCGAGTTTCTACTTTCAGGTGCAATAGGAATTTCTGGGTTAGGTCAATCCTTTCGCGAGATATGGGAGTTTGAAGCTAAGAAATGGTTGAGAAGACATCAAACTTTTCGCACTTCTGCTGCTCCAAACGCTTAACCAGAATGGCGTAGGGAAAAAATACAGACGCCGCTGCAATCGGACGAGTTTCGACTTTCAGATGCAATAGGAATTTTTGGGTTAGGTCAATCCGTTCGCGAGGTATGGGAGTTTGAAGCCAAGAAATGGTTGAGAAGGCAAAAAATTTTTCGCAATTCTGCTGCTCCAAACGCTTAACCAGAATTGCCTAGGGAAAAAATACACATACCGTTGTAATCGGGCGAGTTTCTACTTTCAGGTGCAATAGGAATTTTTGGGTTAGGTCAATCCTTTCGCGATATATGGGAGTTTGAAACTAAGAAATGGTTGAGAAGGCAAAAAAATTTTCGCAATTCTGCTGCTCCAAACGCTTAACCAGAATGGCCTAGGGAAAAAATACACATACCGTTGTAATCGGGCGAGTTTCTACATTCAGATGCAATAGGAATTTTTGGGTTAGGTCAATCCGTTCGCGAGATATGGGAGTTTGAAACCAAGAAATGGTTGAGAAGGCAAAAAATTTTTCGCAATTCTCCTGCTCCAAACGCTTAACCAGAATGGCCTAGGGAAAAAATACACATACCGTTGTAATCGGCCGAGTTTCTACTTTCAGATGCAATAGGAATTTTTGGGTTAGGTCAATCCGTTCGCGAGATATTGGAGTTTGAAGCTAAGAAATGGTTGAGAAGACAAGAAATGTTTCGCCACTCTGCTGCTCCAAACGCTTGACCAGAATGGGCTAGGGAAAAAATACACATACCGTTGTAATCGGGTGGGTTTCTGCTTTCAGATGCAATAGGACTTTTTGGGTTAGGTCAATCCGTTCGTGAGATATGGGAGTTTGAAGCCAAGAAATGGTTGAGAAGGCAAAAAATTTTTCACAATTCTGCTGCTCCAAACGCTTAACCAGAATGGCCCAGGGAAAAAATACACATACCGTTGTAATCGGGCGAGTTTCGACTTTCAGATGCAATAGGAATTTTTGGGTTAGGTCAATACGTTCGCGAGATATGGGACTTTGAAGCCAAGAAATGGTTGAGAAGGCAAAAAATTTTCGCAATTCTGCTGCTCCAAACGCTTAACCAGAATGGCCTAGGGAAAAAATACACATACCGTTGTAATCGGGCGAGTTTCTACTTTCAGGTGCAATAGGAATTTCTGGGTTAGGTCAATCGTTTCGCGAGATATGGGAGTTTGAAGCTAAGAAATGGTAGAGAAGACATCAAACTTTTCGCACTTCTGCTGCTCCAAACGCTTAACCAGAATTGCCTAGGGAAAAAATACACATACCGTTGTAATCGGGCGAGTTTCTACTTTCAGGTGCAATAGGAATTTTTGGGTTAGGTCAATCCTTTCGCGATATATGGGAGTTTTTAGCTAAGAAATGGTTGAGAAGACATCAAACTTTTCGCAATTCTGCTGCTCCAAACGCTTAACCAGAATGGCCTAGGGAAAAAATACACATACCGTTGTAATCGGGCGAGTTTCTACTTTCAGACGCAACAGGAATTTTTGGGTTAGGTCAATCCGTTCGCGAGATATGGGAGTTTGAAGCCAAGAAATGGTTGAGAAGGCAGAAAATTTTTCGCAATTCTGCTGCTCCAAACGCTTAACCAGAATGGCCTAGGGAAAAAATACACATACCGTTGTAATCGGGCGAGTTTCTACTTTCAGATGCAATAGGAATTTTTGGGTTAGGTCAATCCGTTCGCGAGATATGGGAGTTTGAAGCTAAGAAATGGTTGAGAAGACATCAAACTTTTCGCACTTCTGCTGCTCCAAACGCTTAACCAGAATGGCCTAGGGAAAAAATACACATACCGTTGTAATCGGGCGAGTTTCTACTTTCAGACGCAACAGGAATTTTTGGGTTAGGTCAATCCGTTCGCGAGATATGGGAGTTTGAAGCCAAGAAATGGTTGAGAAGGCAGAAAATTTTTCGCAATTCTGCTGCTCCAAACGCTTAACCAGAATGGCCTAGGGAAAAAATACACATACCGTTGTAATCGGGCGAGTTTCTACTTTCAGATGCAATAGGAATTTTTGGGTTAGGTCAATCCGTTCGCGAGATATGGGAGTTTGAAGCTAAGAAATGGTTGTGAAGACAACAAATTTTTCGCACTTCTGCTGCTCCAAAAGCTTAACCAGAATGGCCTAGGGAAAAAATACACATGCCGTTGTAATCGGGCGAGTTTCTACTTTCAGATGCAATAGGAATTTTTGGGTTAGGTCAACCCGTTCGCGAAATATGGGAGTTTGAAGCCAAGTAATGGTTGAGAAGGCAAAAAATTTTTCGCAATTCAGCTGCACCAAACGCTTAACCAGAATGGCCTCGGGAAAAAATACACATACCGTTGTAATCGGGCGAGTTTCTACTTTCAGATGCAACAGGAATTTTTGGGTTAAGTCAATCCGTTCGCGAGATACGGGAGTTTGAAGCTAAGAAATGGTTGAGAAGACAACAAATTTTTCGCAATTCTGCTGCTCCAAAGGCTTAACCAGAATGGCCTAGGGAAAAAATACACATACCGTGTAATCGGGCGAGTTTCTACCTTCATCTGCAATAGGAATTTTTGGGTTAGGTCAATCCGTTTGCGAGATATGGGAGTTTGAAGCCAAGAAATGGTTGAGAAGGCAAAAAAATTTTCGCAATTCTGCTGCTCCAAACGCTTAACCAGAATGGCCTAGGGAAAAAATACACATACCGTTGTAATCGGGCGAGTTTCTACATTCAGATGCAATAGGAATTTTTGGGTTAGGTCAATCCGTTCGCGAGATATGGGAGTTTGAAACCAAGAAATGGTTGAGAAGGCAAAAAATTTTTCGCAATTCTCCTGCTCCAAACGCTTAACCAGAATGGCCTAGGGAAAAAATACACATACCGTTGTAATCGGCCGAGTTTCTACTTTCAGATGCAATAGGAATTTTTGGGTTAGGTCAATCCGTTCGCGAGATATTGGAGTTTGAAGCTAAGAAATGGTTGTGAAGACAACAAATTTTTCGCACTTCTGCTGCTCCAAAAGCTTAACCAGAATGGCCTAGGGAAAAAATACACATGCCGTTGTAATCGGGCGAGTTTCTACTTTCAGATGCAATAGGACTTTTTGGGTTAGGTCAATCCGTTCGCGAGATATGGGAGTTTGAAGACAAGAAACGGTTGAGAAGACAAGAAATTTTTCGCAATTCTGCTGCTCCAAACGCTTAACCAGAATGGCCTAGGGAAACAATACATATACCGTTGTAATCGGGCGAGCTTCTACTTTCAGATGCAATAGGAATTTTTGGGTTAGGTCAACCCGTTCGCGAAATATGGGAGTTTGAAGCCAAGAAATGGTTGAGAAGGCAAAAAATTTTTCGCAATTCAGCTGCACCAAACGCTTAACCAGAATGGCCTCGGGAAAAAATACACATACCGTTGTAATCGGGCGAGTTTCTACTTTCAGAAGCAACAGGAATTTTTGGGTTAAGTCAATCCGTTCGCGGGATACGGGAGTTTGAAGCTAAGAAATGGTTGAGAAGACAACAAATTTTTCGCAATTCTGCTGCTCCAAACGCTTGACCAGAATGGGCTAGGGAAAAAATACACATACCGTTGTAATCGGGCGAGTTTCTACTTTCAGATGCAATAGGAATTTTTGGGTTAGGTCAATCCGTTCGCGAGATATTGGAGTTTGAAGCTAAGAAATGGTTGAGAAGACAAGAAATGTTTCGCAATTCTGCTGCTCCAAACGCTTGACCAGAATGGGCTAGGGAAAAAATACACATACCGTTGTAATCGGGCGAGTTTCTGCTTTCAGATGCAATAGGACTTTTTGGGTTAGGTCAATCCGTTCGTGAGATATGGGAGTTTGAAGCCAAGAAATGGTTGAGAAGGCAAAAAATTTTTAACAATTCTGCTGCTCCAAACGCTTAACCAGAATGACCCAGGGAAAAAATACACATACCGTTGTAATCGGCCGAGTTTCTACTTTCAGATGCAATAGGAATTTTTGGGTTAGGTCAATCCGTTCGCGAGATATTGGAGTTTGAAGCTAAGAAATGGTTGTGAAGACAACAAATTTTTCGCACTTCTGCTGCTCCAAAAGCTTAACCAGAATGGCCTAGGGAAAAAATACACATGCCGTTGTAATCGGGCGAGTTTCTACTTTCAGATGCAATAGGACTTTTTGGGTTAGGTCAATCCGTTCGCGAGATATGGGAGTTTGAAGACAAGAAACGGTTGAGAAGACAAGAAATTTTTCGCAATTCTGCTGCTCCAAACGCTTAACCAGAATGGCCTAGGGAAACAATACATATACCGTTGTAATCGGGCGAGCTTCTACTTTCAGATGCAATAGGAATTTTTGGGTTAGGTCAACCCGTTCGCGAAATATGGGAGTTTGAAGCCAAGAAATGGTTGAGAAGGCAAAAAATTTTTCGCAATTCAGCTGCACCAAACGCTTAACCAGAATGGCCTCGGGAAAAAATACACATACCGTTGTAATCGGGCGAGTTTCTACTTTCAGAAGCAACAGGAATTTTTGGGTTAAGTCAATCCGTTCGCGGGATACGGGAGTTTGAAGCTAAGAAATGGTTGAGAAGACAACAAATTTTTCGCAATTCTGCTGCTCCAAACGCTTGACCAGAATGGGCTAGGGAAAAAATACACATACCGTTGTAATCGGGCGAGTTTCTACTTTCAGATGCAATAGGAATTTTTGGGTTAGGTCAATCCGTTCGCGAGATATTGGAGTTTGAAGCTAAGAAATGGTTGAGAAGACAAGAAATGTTTCGCAATTCTGCTGCTCCAAACGCTTGACCAGAATGGGCTAGGGAAAAAATACACATACCGTTGTAATCGGGCGAGTTTCTGCTTTCAGATGCAATAGGACTTTTTGGGTTAGGTCAATCCGTTCGTGAGATATGGGAGTTTGAAGCCAAGAAATGGTTGAGAAGGCAAAAAATTTTTAACAATTCTGCTGCTCCAAACGCTTAACCAGAATGACCCAGGGAAAAAATACACATACCGTTGTAATCGGGCGAGTTTCGACTTTCAGATGCAATAGGAATTTTTGGGTTAGGTCAATACGTTCGCGAGATATGGGACTTTGAAGCCAAGAAATGGTTGAGAAGGCAAAAAATTTTTCGCAATTCTGCTGCTCCAAACGCTTTACCAGAATGGCCTAGGGAAAAAATGCACATACCGTTGTAATCGGGCGAGTTTCTACTTTCAGATGCAATAGGAATTTTTGGGTTAGGTCAATCCTTTCGCGAGATATGGGAGTTTGAAGCTAAGAAATGGTTGAGAAGACATCAAACTTTTCGCACTTCTGCTGCTCCAAACGCTTAACCAGAATGGCCTAGGGAAAAAATACACACACCGCTGTAATCGGGCGAGTTTCTACTTTCAGATGCAATAGGAATTTTTGGGTTAGGTCAATCCGTTCGCGAGATATGGGAGTTTGAAGCCAAGAAATGGTTGAGAAGGCAAAAAATTTTTCGCAATTCTGCGGCTCCAAACGCTTAACCAGAATGGCCTAGGGAAAAAACACACATACCGTTGTAATCGGGCGAGTTTCTACTTTCAGATGCAATAGGAATTTTTGGGTTAGGTCAATCCGTTCGTGAGATATGGGAGTTTGAGGCCAAGAAATGGTTGAGAAGGCAAAAAATTTTTCACAATTCTGCTGCTCCAAACGCTTAACCAGAATGGCCTAGGGAAAAAATACAGATACCGTTGTAATCGGGCGAGTTTCTACTTTCAGATGCAACAGGAGTTTTTGGGTTAGGTCAACCCGTTCGCGAGATATGGGAGTTTGAAACTAAGAAATGGTTGAGAAGACAACAAATTTTTCGCACTTCTGCTGCTCCAGACGCTTAACCAGAATGGCCCAGGGAAAAAATACACATACCGTTGTAATCGGGCGAGTTTCGACTTTCAGATGCAATAGGAATTTTTGGGTTAGGTCAATCCGTTCGCGAGGTATGGGAGTTTGAAGCCAAGAAATGGTTGAGAAGGCAAAAAATTTTTCACAATTCTGCTGCTCCAAACGCTTAACCAGAATTGCCTAGGGAAAAAATACACATACCGTTGGAATCGGGCGAGTTTCTACTTTCAGATGCAATAGGAATTTTTGGGTTAGGTCAATCCTTTCGCGATATATGGGAGTTTGAAGGTAAGAAATGGTTGAGAAGACATCAAACTTTTCGCACTTCTGCTGCTCCAAACGCTTAACCAGAATGGCCTAGGGAAAAAATACACATACCGTTGTAATCGGGCGAGTGTCTACTTTCAGACGCAACAGTAATTATTGGGTTAGGTCAATCCGTTCGCGAGATATGGGAGTTTGAAGCCAAGAAGTGGTTGAGAAGGCAGAAAATTTTACGCAATTCTGCTGCTCCCAACGCTTAACCAGAATGGCCTAGGGAAAAAATACACATACCGTTGTAATCGGGCGAGTATCTACTTTCAGATGCAATAGGAATTTTTGGGTTAGGTCAATCCGTTCGCGAGATATGGGAGTTTGAAGCTAAGAAATGGTTGTGAAGACAACAAATTTTTTGCACTTCTGCTGCTCCAAATGCTTAACCAGAATGGCCTAGGGAAAAAATACACATGCCGTTGTAATCGGGCGAGCTTCTACTTTCAGACGCAATAGGACTTTTTGGGTTAGGTCAATCCGTTCGCGAAATATGGGAGTTTGAAGACAAGAAACGGTTGAGAAGACAAGAAATTTTTCGCAATTCTGCTGCTCCAAACGCTTAACCAGAATGGCCTAGGGAAACAATACACATACCGTTGTAATCGGGCGAGTTTCTACTTTCAGATGCAATAGGAATTTTTGGGTTAGGTCAATCCGTTCGCGAGATACGGGAGTTTGAAGCTAAGAAATGGTTGAGAAGACAACAAATTTTTCGCAATTATGCTGCTCCAAACGCTTGACCAGAATGGGCTAGGGAAAAAATACACATACCGTTGTAATCGGGCGAGTTTCGACTTTCAGGTGCAATAGTAATTTTTGGGTTAGGTCAATCCGTTCGCGAGGTATGGGAGTTTGAAGCCAAGAAATGGTTGAGAACGCAAAAAATTTTTCGCAATTCTGCCGCTCCAAACGCTTAACCAGAATTGCCTAGGGAAAAAATACACATACCGTTGTAATCGGGCGAGTTTCTACTTTCAGATGCAATAGGAATTTTTGGGTTAGTTCAATCCTTTCGCGAGATATGGGAGTTTGAAGCTAAGAAATGGTTGAGAAGACATCAAACTTTTCGCACTTCTGCTGCTCCAAACGCTTAACCAGAATGGCCTAGGGAAAAAATACACATTCCGCTGTAATCGGGCGAGTTTCTACTTTCAGATGCAATAGGAATTTTTGGGTTAGGTCAATCCGTTCGCGAGATATTGGAGTTTGAAGCTAAGAAATGGTTGAGAAGACAAGAAATTTTTCGCAATTCTGCGGCTCCAAACGCTTAACCAGAATGGCCTAGGGAAAAAATACACATACCGTTGTAATCGGGCGAGTTTCTACTTTCAGATGCAATAGGAATTTTTGGGTTAGGTCAATCCGTTCGTGAGATATGGGAGTTTGAGGCCAAGAAATGGTTGAGAAGGCAAAAAATTTTTCGCAATTCTGCGGCTCCAAACGCTTAACCAGAATGGCCTAGGGAAAAAATACACATACCGTTGTAATCGGGCGAGTTTCTACTTTCAGATGCAATAGGAATTTTTGGGTTAGGTCGATCCGTTCGCGAGGTATGGGAGTTTGAAGCCAAGAAATGGTTGAGAAGGCAAAAAATTTTTCGCAATTCTGCTGCTCCAAACGCTTAACCAGAATGGCCTAGGGAAAAAATACACATACCGTTGTAATCGGGCGAGTTTCTACTTTCAGATGCAATAGGAATTTTTGGGTTAGGTCAATCCTTTCGCGAGATATGGGAGTTTGAAGCTAAGAAATGGTTGAGAAGACATCAAACTTTTCGCACTTCTGCTGCTCCAAACGCTTAACCAGAATGGCCTAGGGAAAAAATACACATACCGCTGTAATCGGGCGAGTTTCTACTTTCAGATGCAATAGGAATTTTTGGGTTAGGTCAATCCGTTCGCGAGATATGGGAGTTTGAAGCCAAGAAATGGTTGAGAAGGCAAAAAATTTTTCGCAATTCTGCGGCTCCAAACGCTTAACCAGAATGGCCTAGGGAAAAAATACACATACCGTTGTAATCGGGCGAGTTTCTACTTTCAGATGCAATAGGAATTTTTGGGTTAGGTCAATCCGTTCGTGAGATATGGGAGTTTGAGGCCAAGAAATGGTTGAGAAGGCAAAAAATTTTTCGCAATTCTGCGGCTCCAAACGCTTAACCAGAATGGCCTAGGGAAAAAATACACATACCGTTGTAATCGGGCGAGTTTCTACTTTCAGATGCAATAGGAATTTTTGGGTTAGGTCAATCCGTTCGTGAGATATGGGAGTTTGAAGCCAAGAAATGGTTGAGAAGGCAAAAAATTTTTCGCAATTCTGCTGCTCCAAACGCTTAACCACAATGGCCTAGGGAAAAAATACACATACCGTTGTGATCGGGCGAGTTTCTACTTTCAGATGCAATAGGAATTTTTGGGTTAGGACAATCCGTTCGTGAGATATGGGAGTTTGAGGCCAAGAAATGGTTGAGAAGGCAAAAAATTTTTCACAATTCTGCTGCTCCAAACGCTTAACCAGAATGGCCTAGGGAAAAAATACACATACCGTTGTAATCGGGCGAGTTTCTACTTTCAGATGCAATAGGAATTTTTGGGTTAGGTCAATCCGTTCGTGAGATATGGGAGTTTGAGGCCAAGAAATGGTTGAGAAGGCAAAAAATTTTTCACAATTCTGCTGCTCCAAACGCTTAACCAGAATGGCCCAGGGAAAAAATACAGATACCGTTGTAATCGGGCGAGTTTCTACTTTCAGATGCAACAGGAATTTTTGGGTTAGGTCAATCCGTTCGCGAGATATGGGAGTTTGAAACTAAGAAATGGTTGAGAAGACAACAAATTTTTCGCACTTCTGCTGCTCCAAACGCTTAACCAGAATGGCCCAGGGAAAAAATACACATACCGTTGTAATCGGGCGAGTTTCTACTTTCAGATGCAATAGGAATTTTTGGGTTAGGTCAATCCGTTCGCGAGATATGGGAGTTTGAAGCTAAGAAATGGTTGTGAAGACAACAAATTTTTCGCAATCCTGCTGCTCCAAAAGCTTAACCAGAATGGCCTAGGGAAAAAATACACATACCGTTGTAATCGGGCGAGTTTCTACATTCAGATGCAACAGGAATTTTTGGGTTAGGTCCATCCGTTCGCGAGATATGGGAGTTTGAAACTAAGAAATGGTTGAGAAGACAACAAATTTTTCGCACTTCTGCTGCTCCAAACGCTTAACCAGAATGGCCCAGGGAAAAAATACACATACCGTTGTAATCGGGCGAGTTTCGACTTTCAGATGCAATAGGAATTTTTGGGTTAGGTCAATCCGTTCGCGAGGTATGGGAGTTTGAAGCCAAGAAATGATTGAGAAGGCAAAAAATTTTTCGCAATTCTGCTGCTCCAAACGCTTAACCAGAATGGCCTAGGGAAAAAATACACATACCGTTGTAATCGGGCGAGTTTCTACTTTCAGATGCAATAGGAATTTTTGGGTTAGGACAATCCGTTCGTGAGATATGGGAGTTTGAGGCCAAGAAATGGTTGAGAAGGCAAAAAATTTTTCACAATTCTTCTGCTCCAAACGCTTAACCAGAATGGCCTAGGGAAAAAATACAGATACCGTTGTAATCGGGCGAGTTTCTACTTTCAGATGCAACAGGAATTTTTGGGTTAGGTCAATCCGTTCGTGAGATATGGGAGTTTGAAACTAAGAAATGGTTGAGAAGACAACAAATTTTTCGCACTTCTGCTGCTCCAAACGCTTAACCAGAATGGCCCAGGGAAAAAATACACATACCGTTGTAATCGGGCGAGTTTCGACTTTCAGATGCAATAGTAATTTTTGGGTTAGGTCAATCCGTTCGCGAGGTATGGGAGTTTGAAGCCAAGAAATGGTTGAGAACGCAAAAAATTTTTCGTAATTCTGCCGCTCCAAACGCTTAACCAGAATTGCCTAGGGAAAAAATACACATACCGTTGTAATCGGGCGAGTTTCTACTTTCAGATGCAATAGGAATTTTTGGGTTAGGTCAATCCTTTCGCGAGATATGGGAGTTTGAAGCTAAGAAATGGTTGAGAAGACATCAAACTTTTCGCACTTCTGCTGCTCCAAACGCTTAACCAGAATGGCCTAGGGAAAAAATACACATACCGCTGTAATCGGGCGAGTTTCTACTTTCAGATGCAATAGGAATTTTTGGGTTAGGTCAATCCGTTCGCGAGATATTGGAGTTTGAAGCTAAGAAATGGTTGAGAAGACAAGAAATTTTTCGCAATTCTGCGGCTCCAAACGCTTAACCAGAATGGCCTAGGTAAAAAATACACATACCGTTGTAATCGGGCGAGTTTCTACTTTCAGATGCAATAGGAATTTTTGGGTTAGGTCAATCCGTTCGTGAGATATGGGAGTTTGAGGCCAAGAAATGGTTGAGAAGGCAAAAAATTTTTCGCAATTCTGCGGCTCCAAACGCTTAACCAGAATGGCCTAGGGAAAAAATACACATGCCGTTGTAATCGGGCGAGTTTCTACTTTCAGATGCAATAGGAATTTTTGGGTTAGGTCGATCCGTTCGCGAGGTATGGGAGTTTGAAGCCAAGAAATGGTTGAGAAGGCAAAAAATTTTTCGCAATTCTGCTGCTCCAAACGCTTAACCAGAATGGCGTGGGAAAAAATACACATACCGCTGTAATCGGGCGAGTTTCTGCTTTCAGATGCAATAGGAATTTTTGGGTTAGGTCAATCCGTTCGCGAGATATGGGAGTTTGAAGCCAAGAAATGGTTGAGAAGGCAAAAAATTTTTCGCAATTCTGCGGCTCCAAACGCTTAACCAGAATGGCCTAGGGAAAAAATACACATACCGTTGTAATCGGGCGAGTTTCTACTTTCAGATGCAATAGGAATTTTTGGGTTAGGACAATCCGTTCGTGAGATATGGGAGTTTGAGGCCAAGAAATGGTTGAGAAGGCAAAAAATTTTTCACAATTCTTCTGCTCCAAACGCTTAACCAGAATGGCCTAGGGAAAAAATACAGATACCCTTGTAATCGGGCGAGTTTCTACTTTCAGATGCAACAGGAATTTTTGGGTTAGGTCAATCCGTTCGCGAGATATGGGAGTTTGAAACTAAGAAATGGTTGAGAAGACAACAAATTTTTCGCACTTCTGCTGCTCCAAACGCTTAACCAGAAAGGCCCAGGGAAAAAATACACATACCGTTGTAATCGGGCGAGTTTCTACTTTCAGATGCAATAGGAATTTTTGGGTTAGGTCAATCCGTTCGCGAGGTATGGGAGTTTGAAGCCAAGAAATGGTTGAGAAGGCAAAAAATTTTTCGCAATTCTGCAGCTCCAAACGCTTAACCAGAATGGCCTAGGGAAAAAATACACATACCGTTGTAATCGGGCGAGTTTCTACTTTCAGATGCAATAGGAATTTTTGGGTTAGGTCAATCCTTTCGCGAGATATGGGAGTTTGAAGCTAAGAAATGGTTGAGAAGACATCAAACTTTTTGCAATTCTGCTGCTCCAAACGCTTAACCAGAATGGCCTAGGGAAAAAATACACATACCGCTGTAATCGGGCGAGTTTCTACTTTTAGATGCAACAGGAATTTTTGGGTTAGTACAATCCGTTCGTGAGATATGGGAGTTTGAGGCCAAGAAATGGTTGAGAAGGCAAAAAATTTTTCACAATTCTTCTGCTCCAAACGCTTAACCAGAATGGCCTAGGGAAAAAATACAGATACCGATGTAATCGGGCGAGTTTCTACTTTCAGATGCAACAGGAATTTTTGGGTTAGGTCAATCCGTTTGCGAGATATGGGAGTTTGAAACTAAGAAATGGTTGAGAAGACATCAAACTTTTCGCACTTCTGCTGCTCCAAACGCTTAACCAGAATGGCCTAGGGAAAAAATACACATACCGCTGTAATCGGGCGAGTTTCTACTTTCAGATGCAATAGGAATTTTTGGGTTAGGTCAATCCGTTCGCGAGATATTGGAGTTTGAAGCTAAGAAATGGTTGAGAAGACAAGAAATTTTTCGCAATTCTGCGGCTCCAAACGCTTAACCAGAATGGCCTAGGTAAAAAATACACATACCGTTGTAATCGGGCGAGTTTCTACTTTCAGATGCAATAGGAATTTTTGGGTTAGGTCAATCCGTTCGTGAGATATGGGAGTTTGAGGCCAAGAAATGGTTGAGAAGGCAAAAAATTTTTCGCAATTCTGCGGCTCCAAACGCTTAACCAGAATGGCCTAGGGAAAAAATACACATACCGTTGTAATCAGGCGAGTTTCTACTTTCAGATGCAATAGGAATTTTTGGGTTAGGTCGATCCGTTCGCGAGGTATGGGAGTTTGAAGCCAAGAAATGGTTGAGAAGGCAAAAAATTTTTCGCAATTCTGCTGCTCCAAACGCTTAACCAGAATGGCCTGGGAAAAAATACACATACCGCTGTAATCGGGCGAGTTTCTGCTTTCAGATGCAATAGGAATTTTTGGGTTAGGTCAATCCGTTCGCGAGATATGGGAGTTTGAAGCCAAGAAATGGTTGAGAAGGCAAAAAATTTTTCGCAATTCTGCGGCTCCAAACGCTTAACCAGAATGGCCTAGGGAAAAAATACACATACCGTTGTAATCGGGCGAGTTTCTACTTTCAGATGCAATAGGAATTTTTGGGTTAGGACAATCCGTTCGTGAGATATGGGAGTTTGAGGCCAAGAAATGGTTGAGAAGGCAAAAAATTTTTCACAATTCTTCTGCTCCAAACGCTTAACCAGAATGGCCTAGGGAAAAAATACAGATACCGTTGTAATCGGGCGAGTTTCTACTTTCAGATGCAACAGGAATTTTTGGGTTAGGTCAATCCGTTCGCGAGATATGGGAGTTTGAAACTAAGAAATGGTTGAGAAGGCAACAAATTTTTCGCACTTCTGCTGCTCCAAACGCTTAACCAGAAAGGCCCAGGGAAAAAATACACATACCGTTGTAATCGGGCGAGTTTCTACTTTCAGATGCAATAGGAATTTTTGGGTTAGGTCAATCCGTTCGCGAGATATGGGAGTTTGAAGCTAAGAAATGGTTGTGAAGACAACAAATTTTTCGCACTCCTGCTGCTCCAAAAGCTTAACCAGAATGGCCTAGGGAAAAAATACACATACCGTTGTAATCGGGCGAGTTTCTACATTCAGATGCAACAGGAATTTTTGGGTTAGGTCCATCCGTTCGCGAGATATGGGAGTTTGAAACTAAGAAATGGTTGAGAAGACAACAAATTTTTCGCACTTCTGCTGCTCCAAACGCTTAACCAGAAAGGCCCAGGGAAAAAATACACATACCGTTGTAATCGGGCGAGTTTCTACTTTCAGATGCAATAGGAATTTTTGGGTTAGGTCAATCCGTTCGCGAGGTATGGGAGTTTGAAGCCAAGAAATGGTTGAGAAGGCAAAAAATTTTTCGCAATTCTGCAGCTCCAAACGCTTAACCAGAATGGCCTAGGGAAAAAATACACATACCGTTGTAATCGGGCGAGTTTCTACTTTCAGATGCAATAGGAATTTTTGGGTTAGGTCAATCCTTTCGCGAGATATGGGAGTTTGAAGCTAAGAAATGGTTGAGAAGACATCAAACTTTTCGCACTTCTGCTGCTCCAAACGCTTAACCAGAACGGCCTAGGGAAAAAATACACATACCGCTGTAATCGGGCGAGTTTCTACTTTCAGATGCAATAGGAATTTTTGGGTTAGGTCAATCCGTTCGCGAGATATTGGAGTTTGAAGCTAAGAAATGGTTGAGAAGACAAGAAATTTTTCGCAATTCTGCGGCTCCAAACGCTTAACCAGAATGGCCTAGGTAAAAAATACACATACCGTTGTAATCGGGCGAGTTTCTACTTTCAGATGCAATAGGAATTTTTGGGTTAGGTCAATCCGTTCGTGAGATATGGGAGTTTGAGGCCAAGAAATGGTTGAGAAGGCAAAAAATTTTTCGCAATTCTGCGGCTCCAAACGCTTAACCAGAATGGCCTAGGGAAAAAATACACATGCCGTTGTAATCGGGCGAGTTTCTACTTTCAGATGCAATAGGAATTTTTGGGTTAGGTCGATCCGTTCGCGAGGTATGGGAGTTTGAAGCCAAGAAATGGTTGAGAAGGCAAAAAATTTTTCGCAATTCTGCTGCTCCAAACGCTTAACCAGAATGGCGTGGGAAAAAATACACATACCGCTGTAATCGGGCGAGTTTCTGCTTTCAGATGCAATAGGAATTTTTGGGTTAGGTCAATCCGTTCGCGAGATATGGGAGTTTGAAGCCAAGAAATGGTTGAGAAGGCAAAAAATTTTTCGCAATTCTGCGGCTCCAAACGCTTAACCAGAATGGCCTAGGGAAAAAATACACATACCGTTGTAATCGGGCGAGTTTCTACTTTCAGATGCAATAGGAATTTTTGGGTTAGGACAATCCGTTCGTGAGATATGGGAGTTTGAGGCCAAGAAATGGTTGAGAAGGCAAAAAATTTTTCACAATTCTTCTGCTCCAAACGCTTAACCAGAATGGCCTAGGGAAAAAATACAGATACCCTTGTAATCGGGCGAGTTTCTACTTTCAGATGCAACAGGAATTTTTGGGTTAGGTCAATCCGTTCGCGAGATATGGGAGTTTGAAACTAAGAAATGGTTGAGAAGACAACAAATTTTTCGCACTTCTGCTGCTCCAAACGCTTAACCAGAAAGGCCCAGGGAAAAAATACACATACCGTTGTAATCGGGCGAGTTTCTACTTTCAGATGCAATAGGAATTTTTGGGTTAGGTCAATCCGTTCGCGAGGTATGGGAGTTTGAAGCCAAGAAATGGTTGAGAAGGCAAAAAATTTTTCGCAATTCTGCAGCTCCAAACGCTTAACCAGAATGGCCTAGGGAAAAAATACACATACCGTTGTAATCGGGCGAGTTTCTACTTTCAGATGCAATAGGAATTTTTGGGTTAGGTCAATCCTTTCGCGAGATATGGGAGTTTGAAGCTAAGAAATGGTTGAGAAGACATCAAACTTTTTGCAATTCTGCTGCTCCAAACGCTTAACCAGAATGGCCTAGGGAAAAAATACACATACCGCTGTAATCGGGCGAGTTTCTACTTTTAGATGCAACAGGAATTTTTGGGTTAGTACAATCCGTTCGTGAGATATGGGAGTTTGAGGCCAAGAAATGGTTGAGAAGGCAAAAAATTTTTCACAATTCTTCTGCTCCAAACGCTTAACCAGAATGGCCTAGGGAAAAAATACAGATACCGATGTAATCGGGCGAGTTTCTACTTTCAGATGCAACAGGAATTTTTGGGTTAGGTCAATCCGTTTGCGAGATATGGGAGTTTGAAACTAAGAAATGGTTGAGAAGACATCAAACTTTTCGCACTTCTGCTGCTCCAAACGCTTAACCAGAATGGCCTAGGGAAAAAATACACATACCGCTGTAATCGGGCGAGTTTCTACTTTCAGATGCAATAGGAATTTTTGGGTTAGGTCAATCCGTTCGCGAGATATTGGAGTTTGAAGCTAAGAAATGGTTGAGAAGACAAGAAATTTTTCGCAATTCTGCGGCTCCAAACGCTTAACCAGAATGGCCTAGGTAAAAAATACACATACCGTTGTAATCGGGCGAGTTTCTACTTTCAGATGCAATAGGAATTTTTGGGTTAGGTCAATCCGTTCGTGAGATATGGGAGTTTGAGGCCAAGAAATGGTTGAGAAGGCAAAAAATTTTTCGCAATTCTGCGGCTCCAAACGCTTAACCAGAATGGCCTAGGGAAAAAATACACATACCGTTGTAATCAGGCGAGTTTCTACTTTCAGATGCAATAGGAATTTTTGGGTTAGGTCGATCCGTTCGCGAGGTATGGGAGTTTGAAGCCAAGAAATGGTTGAGAAGGCAAAAAATTTTTCGCAATTCTGCTGCTCCAAACGCTTAACCAGAATGGCCTGGGAAAAAATACACATACCGCTGTAATCGGGCGAGTTTCTGCTTTCAGATGCAATAGGAATTTTTGGGTTAGGTCAATCCGTTCGCGAGATATGGGAGTTTGAAGCCAAGAAATGGTTGAGAAGGCAAAAAATTTTTCGCAATTCTGCGGCTCCAAACGCTTAACCAGAATGGCCTAGGGAAAAAATACACATACCGTTGTAATCGGGCGAGTTTCTACTTTCAGATGCAATAGGAATTTTTGGGTTAGGACAATCCGTTCGTGAGATATGGGAGTTTGAGGCCAAGAAATGGTTGAGAAGGCAAAAAATTTTTCACAATTCTTCTGCTCCAAACGCTTAACCAGAATGGCCTAGGGAAAAAATACAGATACCGTTGTAATCGGGCGAGTTTCTACTTTCAGATGCAACAGGAATTTTTGGGTTAGGTCAATCCGTTCGCGAGATATGGGAGTTTGAAACTAAGAAATGGTTGAGAAGGCAACAAATTTTTCGCACTTCTGCTGCTCCAAACGCTTAACCAGAAAGGCCCAGGGAAAAAATACACATACCGTTGTAATCGGGCGAGTTTCTACTTTCAGATGCAATAGGAATTTTTGGGTTAGGTCAATCCGTTCGCGAGATATGGGAGTTTGAAGCTAAGAAATGGTTGTGAAGACAACAAATTTTTCGCACTCCTGCTGCTCCAAAAGCTTAACCAGAATGGCCTAGGGAAAAAATACACATACCGTTGTAATCGGGCGAGTTTCTACATTCAGATGCAACAGGAATTTTTGGGTTAGGTCCATCCGTTCGCGAGATATGGGAGTTTGAAACTAAGAAATGGTTGAGAAGACAACAAATTTTTCGCACTTCTGCTGCTCCAAACGCTTAACCAGAATGGCCCAGGGAAAAAATACACATACCGTTGTAATCGGGCGAGTTTCGACTTTCAGATGCAATAGGAATTTTTGGGTTAGGTCAATCCTTTCGCGAGATATGGGAGTTTGAAGCTAAGAAATGGTTGAGAAGACATCAAACTTTTTGCAATTCTGCTGCTCCAAACGCTTAACCAGAATGGCCTAGGGAAAAAATACACATACAGCTGTAATCGGGCGAGTTTCTACTTTTAGATACAATAGGAATTTTTGGGTTAGGTCAATCCGTTCGCGAGATATGGGAGTTTGAAGCCAAGAAATGGTTGAGAAGGCAAAAAATTTTTCACAATTCTGCTGCTCCAAACGCTTAAACAGAATGGCCTAGGGAAAAAATACAGATACCGTTGTAATCGGGCGAGTTTCTACTTTCAGATGCAACAGGAATTTTTGGGTTAGGTCAATCCGTTCGCGAGATATGGGAGCTTGAAACTAAGAAATGGTTGAGAAGACAACAAATTTTTCGCACTTCTGCTGCTCCAAACGCTTAACCAGAATGGCCCAGGGAAAAAATACACATACCGTTGTAATCGGGCGAGTTTCGACTTTCAGATGCAATAGGAATTTTTGGGTTAGGTCAATCCGTTCGCGAGGTATGGGAGTTTGAAGCCAAGAAATGGTTGAGAACGCAAAAAATTTTTCGCAATTCTGCCGCTCCAAACGCTTAACCAGAATTGCCTAGGGAAAAAATACACATACCGTTGTAATTGGGCGAGTTTCTACTTTCAGATGCAATAGGAATTTTTGGGTTAGGTCAATCCGTTCGTGAGATATGGGAGTTTGAGGCCAAGAAATGGTTGAGAAGGCAAAAAATTTTTCACAATTCTGCTGGTCCAAACGCTTAACCAGAATGGCCTAGGGAAAAAATACAGATACCGTTGTAATCGGGCGAGTTTCTACTTTCAGATGCAACAGGAATTTTTGGGTTAGGTCAATCCGTTCGCGAGATATGGGAGTTTGAAACTAAGAAATGGTTGAGAAGACAACAAATTTTTCGCAATTCTGCTGCTCCAAACGCTTAACCAGAATGGCCCAGGGAAAAAATACACATACCGTTGTAATCGGGCGAGTTTCGACTTTCAGGTGCAATAGGAATTTTTGGGTTAGGTCAATCCTTTCGCGAGATATGGGAGTTTGAAGCTAAGAAATGGTTGAGAAGACATCAAACTTTTCGCACTTCTGCTGCTCCAAACGCTTAACCAGAATGGCCTAGGGAAAAAATACACATACCGCTGTAATCGGGCGAGTTTCTACTTTTAGATGCAATAGGAATTTTTGGGTTAGGTCAATCCGTTCGCGAGATATGGGAGTTTCAAGCCAAGAAATGGTTGAGAAGGCAAAAAATTTTTCGCAATTCTGCGGCTCCAAACGCTTAACCAGAATGACCTAGGGAAAACATACACATACTGTTGTAATCGGGCGAGTTTCTACTTTCAGATGCAATAGGAATTTTTGGGTTAGGTCAATCCGTTCGCGAGATATGGGAGTTTGAAGCTAAGAAATGGTTGAGAAGACATCAAACTTTTTGCAATTCTGCTGCTCCAAACGCTTAACCAGAATGGCCTAGGGAAAAAATACACATACCGCTGTAATCGGGCGAGTTTCTACTTTTAGATGCAACAGGAATTTTTGGGTTAGTACAATCCGTTCGTGAGATATGGGAGTTTGAGGCCAAGAAATGGTTGAGAAGGCAAAAAATTTTTCACAATTCTTCTGCTCCAAACGCTTAACCAGAATGGCCTAGGGAAAAAATACAGATACCGATGTAATCGGGCGAGTTTCTACTTTCAGATGCAACAGGAATTTTTGGGTTAGGTCAATCCGTTTGCGAGATATGGGAGTTTGAAACTAAGAAATGGTTGAGAAGACATCAAACTTTTCGCACTTCTGCTGCTCCAAACGCTTAACCAGAATGGCCTAGGGAAAAAATACACATACCGCTGTAATCGGGCGAGTTTCTACTTTCAGATGCAATAGGAATTTTTGGGTTAGGTCAATCCGTTCGCGAGATATTGGAGTTTGAAGCTAAGAAATGGTTGAGAAGACAAGAAATTTTTCGCAATTCTGCGGCTCCAAACGCTTAACCAGAATGGCCTAGGTAAAAAATACACATACCGTTGTAATCGGGCGAGTTTCTACTTTCAGATGCAATAGGAATTTTTGGGTTAGGTCAATCCGTTCGTGAGATATGGGAGTTTGAGGCCAAGAAATGGTTGAGAAGGCAAAAAATTTTTCGCAATTCTGCGGCTCCAAACGCTTAACCAGAATGGCCTAGGGAAAAAATACACATACCGTTGTAATCAGGCGAGTTTCTACTTTCAGATGCAATAGGAATTTTTGGGTTAGGTCGATCCGTTCGCGAGGTATGGGAGTTTGAAGCCAAGAAATGGTTGAGAAGGCAAAAAATTTTTCGCAATTCTGCTGCTCCAAACGCTTAACCAGAATGGCCTGGGAAAAAATACACATACCGCTGTAATCGGGCGAGTTTCTGCTTTCAGATGCAATAGGAATTTTTGGGTTAGGTCAATCCGTTCGCGAGATATGGGAGTTTGAAGCCAAGAAATGGTTGAGAAGGCAAAAAATTTTTCGCAATTCTGCGGCTCCAAACGCTTAACCAGAATGGCCTAGGGAAAAAATACACATACCGTTGTAATCGGGCGAGTTTCTACTTTCAGATGCAATAGGAATTTTTGGGTTAGGACAATCCGTTCGTGAGATATGGGAGTTTGAGGCCAAGAAATGGTTGAGAAGGCAAAAAATTTTTCACAATTCTTCTGCTCCAAACGCTTAACCAGAATGGCCTAGGGAAAAAATACAGATACCGTTGTAATCGGGCGAGTTTCTACTTTCAGATGCAACAGGAATTTTTGGGTTAGGTCAATCCGTTCGCGAGATATGGGAGTTTGAAACTAAGAAATGGTTGAGAAGGCAACAAATTTTTCGCACTTCTGCTGCTCCAAACGCTTAACCAGAAAGGCCCAGGGAAAAAATACACATACCGTTGTAATCGGGCGAGTTTCTACTTTCAGATGCAATAGGAATTTTTGGGTTAGGTCAATCCGTTCGCGGGATATGGGAGTTTGAAGCTAAGAAATGGTTGTGAAGACAACAAATTTTTCGCACTCCTGCTGCTCCAAAAGCTTAACCAGAATGGCCTAGGGAAAAAATACACATACCGTTGTAATCGGGCGAGTTTCTACATTCAGATGCAACAGGAATTTTTGGGTTAGGTCCATCCGTTCGCGAGATATGGGAGTTTGAAACTAAGAAATGGTTGAGAAGACAACAAATTTTTCGCACTTCTGCTGCTCCAAACGCTTAACCAGAAAGGCCCAGGGAAAAAATACACATACCGTTGTAATCGGGCGAGTTTCTACTTTCAGATGCAATAGGAATTTTTGGGTTAGGTCAATCCGTTCGCGAGGTATGGGAGTTTGAAGCCAAGAAATGGTTGAGAAGGCAAAAAATTTTTCGCAATTCTGCAGCTCCAAACGCTTAACCAGAATGGCCTAGGGAAAAAATACACATACCGTTGTAATCGGGCGAGTTTCTACTTTCAGATGCAATAGGAATTTTTGGGTTAGGTCAATCCTTTCGCGAGATATGGGAGTTTGAAGCTAAGAAATGGTTGAGAAGACATCAAACTTTTCGCACTTCTGCTGCTCCAAACGCTTAACCAGAATGGCCTAGGGAAAAAATACACATACCGCTGTAATCGGGCGAGTTTCTACTTTCAGATGCAATAGGAATTTTTGGGTTAGGTCAATCCGTTCGCGAGATATTGGAGTTTGAAGCTAAGAAATGGTTGAGAAGACAAGAAATTTTTCGCAATTCTGCGGCTCCAAACGCTTAACCAGAATGGCCTAGGTAAAAAATACACATACCGTTGTAATCGGGCGAGTTTCTACTTTCAGATGCAATAGGAATTTTTGGGTTAGGTCAATCCGTTCGTGAGATATGGGAGTTTGAGGCCAAGAAATGGTTGAGAAGGCAAAAAATTTTTCGCAATTCTGCGGCTCCAAACGCTTAACCAGAATGGCCTAGGGAAAAAATACACATGCCGTTGTAATCGGGCGAGTTTCTACTTTCAGATGCAATAGGAATTTTTGGGTTAGGTCGATCCGTTCGCGAGGTATGGGAGTTTGAAGCCAAGAAATGGTTGAGAAGGCAAAAAATTTTTCGCAATTCTGCTGCTCCAAACGCTTAACCAGAATGGCGTGGGAAAAAATACACATACCGCTGTAATCGGGCGAGTTTCTGCTTTCAGATGCAATAGGAATTTTTGGGTTAGGTCAATCCGTTCGCGAGATATGGGAGTTTGAAGCCAAGAAATGGTTGAGAAGGCAAAAAATTTTTCGCAATTCTGCGGCTCCAAACGCTTAACCAGAATGGCCTAGGGAAAAAATACACATACCGTTGTAATCGGGCGAGTTTCTACTTTCAGATGCAATAGGAATTTTTGGGTTAGGACAATCCGTTCGTGAGATATGGGAGTTTGAGGCCAAGAAATGGTTGAGAAGGCAAAAAATTTTTCACAATTCTTCTGCTCCAAACGCTTAACCAGAATGGCCTAGGGAAAAAATACAGATACCCTTGTAATCGGGCGAGTTTCTACTTTCAGATGCAACAGGAATTTTTGGGTTAGGTCAATCCGTTCGCGAGATATGGGAGTTTGAAACTAAGAAATGGTTGAGAAGACAACAAATTTTTCGCACTTCTGCTGCTCCAAACGCTTAACCAGAAAGGCCCAGGGAAAAAATACACATACCGTTGTAATCGGGCGAGTTTCTACTTTCAGATGCAATAGGAATTTTTGGGTTAGGTCAATCCGTTCGCGAGGTATGGGAGTTTGAAGCCAAGAAATGGTTGAGAAGGCAAAAAATTTTTCGCAATTCTGCAGCTCCAAACGCTTAACCAGAATGGCCTAGGGAAAAAATACACATACCGTTGTAATCGGGCGAGTTTCTACTTTCAGATGCAATAGGAATTTTTGGGTTAGGTCAATCCTTTCGCGAGATATGGGAGTTTGAAGCTAAGAAATGGTTGAGAAGACATCAAACTTTTTGCAATTCTGCTGCTCCAAACGCTTAACCAGAATGGCCTAGGGAAAAAATACACATACCGCTGTAATCGGGCGAGTTTCTACTTTTAGATGCAACAGGAATTTTTGGGTTAGTACAATCCGTTCGTGAGATATGGGAGTTTGAGGCCAAGAAATGGTTGAGAAGGCAAAAAATTTTTCACAATTCTTCTGCTCCAAACGCTTAACCAGAATGGCCTAGGGAAAAAATACAGATACCGATGTAATCGGGCGAGTTTCTACTTTCAGATGCAACAGGAATTTTTGGGTTAGGTCAATCCGTTTGCGAGATATGGGAGTTTGAAACTAAGAAATGGTTGAGAAGACATCAAACTTTTCGCACTTCTGCTGCTCCAAACGCTTAACCAGAATGGCCTAGGGAAAAAATACACATACCGCTGTAATCGGGCGAGTTTCTATTTTCAGATGCAATAGGAATTTTTGGGTTAGGTCAATCCGTTCGCGAGATATTGGAGTTTGAAGCTAAGAAATGGTTGAGAAGACAAGAAATTTTTCGCAATTCTGCGGCTCCAAACGCTTAACCAGAATGGCCTAGGTAAAAAATACACATACCGTTGTAATCGGGCGAGTTTCTACTTTCAGATGCAATAGGAATTTTTGGGTTAGGTCAATCCGTTCGTGAGATATGGGAGTTTGAGGCCAAGAAATGGTTGAGAAGGCAAAAAATTTTTCGCAATTCTGCGGCTCCAAACGCTTAACCAGAATGGCCTAGGGAAAAAATACACATACCGTTGTAATCAGGCGAGTTTCTACTTTCAGATGCAATAGGAATTTTTGGGTTAGGTCGATCCGTTCGCGAGGTATGGGAGTTTGAAGCCAAGAAATGGTTGAGAAGGCAAAAAATTTTTCGCAATTCTGCTGCTCCAAACGCTTAACCAGAATGGCCTGGGAAAAAATACACATACCGCTGTAATCGGGCGAGTTTCTGCTTTCAGATGCAATAGGAATTTTTGGGTTAGGTCAATCCGTTCGCGAGATATGGGAGTTTGAAGCCAAGAAATGGTTGAGAAGGCAAAAAATTTTTCGCAATTCTGCGGCTCCAAACGCTTAACCAGAATGGCCTAGGGAAAAAATACACATACCGTTGTAATCGGGCGAGTTTCTACTTTCAGATGCAATAGGAATTTTTGGGTTAGGACAATCCGTTCGTGAGATATGGGAGTTTGAGGCCAAGAAATGGTTGAGAAGGCAAAAAATTTTTCACAATTCTTCTGCTCCAAACGCTTAACCAGAATGGCCTAGGGAAAAAATACAGATACCGTTGTAATCGGGCGAGTTTCTACTTTCAGATGCAACAGGAATTTTTGGGTTAGGTCAATCCGTTCGCGAGATATGGGAGTTTGAAACTAAGAAATGGTTGAGAAGGCAACAAATTTTTCGCACTTCTGCTGCTCCAAACGCTTAACCAGAAAGGCCCAGGGAAAAAATACACATACCGTTGTAATCGGGCGAGTTTCTACTTTCAGATGCAATAGGAATTTTTGGGTTAGGTCAATCCGTTCGCGAGATATGGGAGTTTGAAGCTAAGAAATGGTTGTGAAGACAACAAATTTTTCGCACTCCTGCTGCTCCAAAAGCTTAACCAGAATGGCCTAGGGAAAAAATACACATACCGTTGTAATCGGGCGAGTTTCTACATTCAGATGCAACAGGAATTTTTGGGTTAGGTCCATCCGTTCGCGAGATATGGGAGTTTGAAACTAAGAAATGGTTGAGAAGACAACAAATTTTTCGCACTTCTGCTGCTCCAAACGCTTAACCAGAATGGCCCAGGGAAAAAATACACATACCGTTGTAATCGGGCGAGTTTCGACTTTCAGATGCAATAGGAATTTTTGGGTTAGGTCAATCCTTTCGCGAGATATGGGAGTTTGAAGCTAAGAAATGGTTGAGAAGACATCAAACTTTTTGCAATTCTGCTGCTCCAAACGCTTAACCAGAATGGCCTAGGGAAAAAATACACATACAGCTGTAATCGGGCGAGTTTCTACTTTTAGATGCAATAGGAATTTTTGGGTTAGGTCAATCCGTTCGCGAGATATGGGAGTTTGAAGCCAAGAAATGGTTGAGAAGGCAAAAAATTTTTCACAATTCTGCTGCTCCAAACGCTTAAACAGAATGGCCTAGGGAAAAAATACAGATACCGTTGTAATCGGGCGAGTTTCTACTTTCAGATGCAACAGGAATTTTTGGGTTAGGTCAATCCGTTCGCGAGATATGGGAGCTTGAAACTAAGAAATGGTTGAGAAGACAACAAATTTTTCGCACTTCTGCTGCTCCAAACGCTTAACCAGAATGGCCCAGGGAAAAAATACACATACCGTTGTAATCGGGCGAGTTTCGACTTTCAGATGCAATAGGAATTTTTGGGTTAGGTCAATCCGTTCGCGAGGTATGGGAGTTTGAAGCCAAGAAATGGTTGAGAACGCAAAAAATTTTTCGCAATTCTGCCGCTCCAAACGCTTAACCAGAATTGCCTAGGGAAAAAATACACATACCGTTGTAATTGGGCGAGTTTCTACTTTCAGATGCAATAGGAATTTTTGGGTTAGGTCAATCCGTTCGTGAGATATGGGAGTTTGAGGCCAAGAAATGGTTGAGAAGGCAAAAAATTTTTCACAATTCTGCTGGTCCAAACGCTTAACCAGAATGGCCTAGGGAAAAAATACAGATACCGTTGTAATCGGGCGAGTTTCTACTTTCAGATGCAACAGGAATTTTTGGGTTAGGTCAATCCGTTCGCGAGATATGGGAGTTTGAAACTAAGAAATGGTTGAGAAGACAACAAATTTTTCGCAATTCTGCTGCTCCAAACGCTTAACCAGAATGGCCCAGGGAAAAAATACACATACCGTTGTAATCGGGCGAGTTTCGACTTTCAGGTGCAATAGGAATTTTTGGGTTAGGTCAATCCTTTCGCGAGATATGGGAGTTTGAAGCTAAGAAATGGTTGAGAAGACATCAAACTTTTCGCACTTCTGCTGCTCCAAACGCTTAACCAGAATGGCCTAGGGAAAAAATACACATACCGCTGTAATCGGGCGAGTTTCTACTTTTAGATGCAATAGGAATTTTTGGGTTAGGTCAATCCGTTCGCGAGATATGGGAGTTTCAAGCCAAGAAATGGTTGAGAAGGCAAAAAATTTTTCGCAATTCTGCGGCTCCAAACGCTTAACCAGAATGACCTAGGGAAAACATACACATACTGTTGTAATCGGGCGAGTTTCTACTTTCAGATGCAATAGGAATTTTTGGGTTAGGACAATCCGTTCGTGAGATATGGGAGTTTGAGGCCAAGAAATGGTTGAGAAGGCAAAAAATTTTTCACAATTCTGCTGCTCCAAACGCTTAACCAGAATGGCCTAGGGAAAAAATACACATACCGTTGTAATCGGGCGAGTTTCTACTTTCAGATGCAATAGGAATTTTAGGGTTAGGTCAATCCGTTCGCGAGGTATGGGAGTTTGAAGCCAAGAAATGGTTGAGAAGGCAAAAAATTTTTCGCAATTCTGCTGCTCCAAACGCTTAACCAGAATTGCCTAGGGAAAAAATACACATGCCGTTGTAATCGGGCGAGTTTCTACTTTCAGATGCAATAGGAATTTTTGGGTTAGGTCAATCCTTTCGCGATATATGGGAGTTTGAAGCTAAGAAATGGTTGAGAAGACATCAAACTTTTCGCAATTCTGCGGCTCCAAACGCTTAACCAGAATGGCCTAGGGAAAAAATACACATACCGTTGTAATCGGGCGAGTTTCTACTTTCAGACGCAACAGGAATTTTTGGGTTAGGTCAATCCGTTCGCGAGATATGGGAGTTTGAAGCCAAGAAATGGTTGAGAAGGCAGAAAATTTTTCGCAATTCTGCTGCTCCAAACGCTTAACCAGAATGGCCTAGGGAAAAAATACACAAACCGTTGTAATCGGGCGAGTTTCTACTTTCAGATGCAATAGGAATTTTTGGGTTAGGTCAATCCGTTCGCGAGATATGGGAGTTTGAAGCTAAGAAATGGTTGTGAAGACAACAAATTTTTCGCACTTCTGCTGCTCCAAAAGCTTAACCAGAGTGGCCCAGGGAAAAAATACACATACCGTTGTAATCGGGCGAGTTTCGACTTTCAGATGCAATAGGAATTTTTGGGATAGGTCAATCCGTTCGCGAGGTATGGGAGTTTGAAGCCAAGAAATGGTTGAGAACGCAAAAAATTTTTCGCAATTCTGCCGCTCCAAACGCTTAACCAGAATTGCCTAGGGAAAAAATACACATACCGTTGTAATCGGGCGAGTTTCTACTTTCAGATGCAATAGGAATTTTTGGGTTAGGTCAATCCGTTCGTGAGATATGGGAGTTTGAGGCCAAGAAATGGTTGAGAAGGCAAAAAATTTTTCACAATTCTGCTGCTCCAAACGCTTAACCAGAATGGCCTAGGGAAAAAATACAGATACCGTTGTAATCGGGCGAGTTTCTACTTTCAGATGCAACAGGAATTTTTGGGTTAGGTCAATCCGTTCGCGAGATATGGGAGTTTGAAACTAAGAAATGGTTGAGAAGACAACAAATTTTTCGCACTTCTGCTGCTCCAAACGCTTAACCAGAATGGCCCAGGGAAAAAATACACATACCGTAGTAATCAGGCGAGTTTCGACTTTCAGATGCAATAGGAATTTTTGGGTTAGGTCAATCCTTTCGCGAGATATGGGAGTTTGAAGCTAAGAAATGGTTGAGAAGACATCAAACTTTTCGCACTTCTGCTGCTCCAAACGCTTAACCAGAATGGCCTAGGGAAAAAATACACATACCGTTGTAATCGGGCGAGTTTCTACTTTCAGATGCAATAGGAATTTTTGGGTTAGGTCAATCCGTTCGCGAGATATGGGAGTTTGAAACTAAGAAATGGTTGAGAAGACAACAAATTTTTCGCACTTCTGCTGCTCCAAACGCTTAACCAGAATGGCCCAGGGAAAAAATACACATACCGTTGTAATCGGGCGAGTTTCGACTTTCAGATGCAATAGGAATTTTTGGGATAGGTCAATCCTTTCGCGAGGTATGGGAGTTTGAAGCCAAGAAATGGTTGAGGACGCAAAAAATTTTTCGCAATTCTGCCGCTCCAAACGCTTAACCAGAATTGCCTAGGGAAAAAATATACATACCGTTGCAATCGGGCGAGTTTCTACTTTCAGATGCAATAGGAATTTTTGGGTTAGTTCAATCCGTTCGTGAGATATGGGAGTTTGAGGCCAAGAAATGGTTGAGAAGGCAAAAAATTTTTCACAATTCTGCTGCTCCAAACGCTTAACCAGAATGGCCTAGGGAAAAAATACAGATACCGTTGTAATCGGGCGAGTTTCTACTTTCAGACGCAATAGGAATTTTAGGGTTAGGTCAATCCGTTCGCGAGGTATGGGAGTTTGAAGCCAAGAAATGGTTGAGAAGGCAAAAAATTTTTCGCAATTCTGCTGCTCCAAACGCTTAACCAGAATTGCCTAGGGAAAAAATACACATACCGTTGTAATCGGGCGAGTTTCGACTTTCAGATGCAATAGGAATTTTTGGGTTAGGTCAATCCTTTCGCGAGATATGGGAGTTTGAAGCTAAGAAATGGTTGAGAAGACATCAAACTTTTTGCAATTCTGCTGCTCCAAACGCTTAACCAGAATGGCCTAGGGAAAAAATACACATACAGCTGTAATCGGGCGAGTTTCTACTTTTAGATGCAATAGGAATTTTTGGGTTAGGTCAATCCGTTCGCGAGATATGGGAGTTTGAAGCCAAGAAATGGTTGAGAAGGCAAAAAATTTTTCACAATTCTGCTGCTCCAAACGCTTAAACAGAATGGCCTAGGGAAAAAATACAGATACCGTTGTAATCGGGCGAGTTTCTACTTTCAGATGCAACAGGAATTTTTGGGTTAGGTCAATCCGTTCGCGAGATATGGGAGCTTGAAACTAAGAAATGGTTGAGAAGACAACAAATTTTTCGCACTTCTGCTGCTCCAAACGCTTAACCAGAATGGCCCAGGGAAAAAATACACATACCGTTGTAATCGGGCGAGTTTCGACTTTCAGATGCAATAGGAATTTTTGGGTTAGGTCAATCCGTTCGCGAGGTATGGGAGTTTGAAGCCAAGAAATGGTTGAGAACGCAAAAAATTTTTCGCAATTCTGCCGCTCCAAACGCTTAACCAGAATTGCCTAGGGAAAAAATACACATACCGTTGTAATTGGGCGAGTTTCTACTTTCAGATGCAATAGGAATTTTTGGGTTAGGTCAATCCGTTCGTGAGATATGGGAGTTTGAGGCCAAGAAATGGTTGAGAAGGCAAAAAATTTTTCACAATTCTGCTGGTCCAAACGCTTAACCAGAATGGCCTAGGGAAAAAATACAGATACCGTTGTAATCGGGCGAGTTTCTACTTTCAGATGCAACAGGAATTTTTGGGTTAGGTCAATCCGTTCGCGAGATATGGGAGTTTGAAACTAAGAAATGGTTGAGAAGACAACAAATTTTTCGCAATTCTGCTGCTCCAAACGCTTAACCAGAATGGCCCAGGGAAAAAATACACATACCGTTGTAATCGGGCGAGTTTTGACTTTCAGGTGCAATAGGAATTTTTGGGTTAGGTCAATCCTTTCGCGAGATATGGGAGTTTGAAGCTAAGAAATGGTTGAGAAGACATCAAACTTTTCGCACTTCTGCTGCTCCAAACGCTTAACCAGAATGGCCTAGGGAAAAAATACACATACCGCTGTAATCGGGCGAGTTTCTACTTTTAGATGCAATAGGAATTTTTGGGTTAGGTCAATCCGTTCGCGAGATATGGGAGTTTCAAGCCAAGAAATGGTTGAGAAGGCAAAAAATTTTTCGCAATTCTGCGGCTCCAAACGCTTAACCAGAATGACCTAGGGAAAACATACACATACTGTTGTAATCGGGCGAGTTTCTACTTTCAGATGCAATAGGAATTTTTGGGTTAGGACAATCCGTTCGTGAGATATGGGAGTTTGAGGCCAAGAAATGGTTGAGAAGGCAAAAAATTTTTCACAATTCTGCTGCTCCAAACGCTTAACCAGAATGGCCTAGGGAAAAAATACACATACCGTTGTAATCGGGCGAGTTTCTACTTTCAGATGCAATAGGAATTTTAGGGTTAGGTCAATCCGTTCGCGAGGTATGGGAGTTTGAAGCCAAGAAATGGTTGAGAAGGCAAAAAATTTTTCGCAATTCTGCTGCTCCAAACGCTTAACCAGAATTGCCTAGGGAAAAAATACACATGCCGTTGTAATCGGGCGAGTTTCTACTTTCAGATGCAATAGGAATTTTTGGGTTAGGTCAATCCTTTCGCGATATATGGGAGTTTGAAGCTAAGAAATGGTTGAGAAGACATCAAACTTTTCGCAATTCTGCGGCTCCAAACGCTTAACCAGAATGGCCTAGGGAAAAAATACACATACCGTTGTAATCGGGCGAGTTTCTACTTTCAGACGCAACAGGAATTTTTGGGTTAGGTCAATCCGTTCGCGAGATATGGGAGTTTGAAGCCAAGGAATGGTTGAGAAGGCAGAAAATTTTTCGCAATTCTGCTGCTCCAAACGCTTAACCAGAATGGCCTAGGGAAAAAATACACAAACCGTTGTAATCGGGCGAGTTTCTACTTTCAGATGCAATAGGAATTTTTGGGTTAGGTCAATCCGTTCGCGAGATATGGGAGTTTGAAGCTAAGAAATGGTTGTGAAGACAACAAATTTTTCGCACTTCTGCTGCTCCAAAAGCTTAACCAGAGTGGCCCAGGGAAAAAATACACATACCGTTGTAATCGGGCGAGTTTCGACTTTCAGATGCAATAGGAATTTTTGGGATAGGTCAATCCGTTCGCGAGGTATGGGAGTTTGAAGCCAAGAAATGGTTGAGAACGCAAAAAATTTTTCGCAATTCTGCCGCTCCAAACGCTTAACCAGAATTGCCTAGGGAAAAAATACACATACCGTTGTAATCGGGCGAGTTTCTACTTTCAGATGCAATAGGAATTTTTGGGTTAGGTCAATCCGTTCGTGAGATATGGGAGTTTGAGGCCAAGAAATGGTTGAGAAGGCAAAAAATTTTTCACAATTCTGCTGCTCCAAACGCTTAACCAGAATGGCCTAGGGAAAAAATACAGATACCGTTGTAATCGGGCGAGTTTCTACTTTCAGATGCAACAGGAATTTTTGGGTTAGGTCAATCCGTTCGCGAGATATGGGAGTTTGAAACTAAGAAATGGTTGAGAAGACAACAAATTTTTCGCACTTCTGCTGCTCCAAACGCTTAACCAGAATGGCCCAGGGAAAAAATACACATACCGTAGTAATCAGGCGAGTTTCGACTTTCAGATGCAATAGGAATTTTTGGGTTAGGTCAATCCTTTCGCGAGATATGGGAGTTTGAAGCTAAGAAATGGTTGAGAAGACATCAAACTTTTCGCACTTCTGCTGCTCCAAACGCTTAACCAGAATGGCCTAGGGAAAAAATACACATACCGTTGTAATCGGGCGAGTTTCTACTTTCAGATGCAATAGGAATTTTTGGGTTAGGTCAATCCGTTCGCGAGATATGGGAGTTTGAAACTAAGAAATGGTTGAGAAGACAACAAATTTTTCGCACTTCTGCTGCTCCAAACGCTTAACCAGAATGGCCCAGGGAAAAAATACACATACCGTTGTAATCGGGCGAGTTTCGACTTTCAGATGCAATAGGAATTTTTGGGATAGGTCAATCCTTTCGCGAGGTATGGGAGTTTGAAGCCAAGAAATGGTTGAGGACGCAAAAAATTTTTCGCAATTCTGCCGCTCCAAACGCTTAACCAGAATTGCCTAGGGAAAAAATATACATACCGTTGCAATCGGGCGAGTTTCTACTTTCAGATGCAATAGGAATTTTTGGGTTAGTTCAATCCGTTCGTGAGATATGGGAGTTTGAGGCCAAGAAATGGTTGAGAAGGCAAAAAATTTTTCACAATTCTGCTGCTCCAAACGCTTAACCAGAATGGCCTAGGGAAAAAATACAGATACCGTTGTAATCGGGCGAGTTTCTACTTTCAGACGCAATAGGAATTTTAGGGTTAGGTCAATCCGTTCGCGAGGTATGGGAGTTTGAAGCCAAGAAATGGTTGAGAAGGCAAAAAATTTTTCGCAATTCTGCTGCTCCAAACGCTTAACCAGAATTGCCTAGGGAAAAAATACACATACCGTTGTAATCGGGCGAGTTTCTACTTTCAGATGCAATAGGAATTTTTGGGTTAGGTCAATCCTTTCGCGATATATGGGAGATTGAGGCCAAGAAATGGTTGAGAAGGCAAAAAATTTTTCACAATTCTGCTGCTCCAAACGCTTAACCAGAATGGCCTAGGGAAAAAATACAGATACCGTTGTAATCGGGCGAGTTTCCACTTTCAGACGCAATAGGAATTTTAGGGTTAGGTCAATCCGTTCGCGAGGTATGGGAGTTTGAAGCCAAGAAATGGTTGAGAAGGCAAAAAATTTTTCGCAATTCTGCTGCTCCAAACGCTTAACCAGAATTGCCTAGGGAAAAAGTACACATACCGTTGTAATCGGGCGAGTTTCTACTTTCAGATGCAATAGGAATTTTTGGGTTAGGTCAATCCTTTCGCGATATATGGGAGATTGAGGCCAAGAAATGGTTGAGAAGGCAAAAAATTTTTCACAATTCTGCTGCTCCAAACGCTTAACCAGAATGGCCTAGGGAAAAAAATACAGATACCGTTGTAATCGGGCGAGTTTCTACTTTCAGACGCAACAGGAATTTTTGGGTTAGGTTAATCCGTTCGCGAGATATGGGAGTTTGAAGCCAAGAAATGGTTGAGAAGGCAGAAAATTTTTCGCAATTCTGCTGCTCCAAACGCTTAACCAGAATGGCCTAGGGAAAAAATACACAAACCGTTGTAATCGGGCGAGTTTCTACTTTCAGATGCAATAGGAATTTTTGGGTTAGGTCAATCCGTTCGCGAGATATGGGAGTTTGAATCTAAGAAATGGTTGTGAAGACAACAAATTTTTCGCACTTCTGCTGCTCCAAAAGCTTAACCAGAATGGCCTAGGGAAAAAGTACACATGCCGTTGTAATCGGGCGAGTTTCTACTTTCAGATGCAATAGGACTTTTTGGGTTAGGTCAATCCGTTCGTGAGATATGGGAGTTTGAAGCCAAGAAATGGTTGAGAAGGCAAAAAATTTTTCACAATTCTGCTGCTCCAAACGCTTAACCAGAATGGCCCAGGGAAAAAATACACATACCGTTGTAATCGGGCGAGTTTCGAATTTCAGATGCAATAGGAATTTTTGGGTTAGGTCAATACGTTCGCGAGATATGGGACTTTGAAGCCAAGAAATGGTTGAGAAGGCAAAAAATTTTTCGCAATTCTGCTGCTCCAAACGCTTAACCAGAATGGCCTAGGGAAAAAATACACATACCGTTGTAATCGGGCGAGTTTCTACTTTCAGATGCAATAGGAATTTTTGGGTTAGTTCAATCCTTTCGCGAGATATGGGAGTTTGAAGCTAAGAAATGGTTGAGAAGACATCAAACTTTTCGCACTTCTGCTGCTCCAAACGCTTAACCAGAATGGCCTAGGGAAAAAATACACATACCGCTGTAATCGGGCGAGTTTCTACTTTTAGATGCAATAGGAATTTTTGGGTTAGGTCAATCCGTTCGCGAGATATGGGAGTTTGAAGCCAAGAAATGGTTGAGAAGGCAAAAAATTTTTCGCAATTCTGCGGCTCCAAACGCTTAACCAGAATGACCTAGGGAAAACATACACATACCGTTGTAATCGGGCGAGTTTCTACTTTCAGATGCAATAGGAATTTTTGGGTTAGGACAATCCGTTCGTGAGATATGGGAGTTTGAGGCCAAGAAATGGTTGAGAAGGAAAAAAATTTTTCGCAATTCTGCTGCTCCAAACGCTTAACCAGAATTGCCTAGGGAAAAAAATACACATACCGTTGTAATCGGGCGAGTTTCTACTTTCAGATGCAATAGCAATTTTTGGGTTAGGACAATCCTTTCGCGATATATGGGAGTTTG
This sequence comes from Ptiloglossa arizonensis, assembly GCF_051014685.1. NCBI lineage: Eukaryota > Metazoa > Arthropoda > Insecta > Hymenoptera > Colletidae > Ptiloglossa > Ptiloglossa arizonensis. The sequence goes on along the minus strand of NW_027479297.1, from coordinate 8,729 downwards.
AAGCTAAGAAATGGTTGAGAAGACATCAAACTTTTCGAAATTCTGCGGCTCCAAACGCTTAACCAGAATGGCCTAGGGAAAAAAATACACATACCGTTGTAATCGGCAGAGTTTCTACTTTCAGACGCAACAGGAATTTTTGGGTTAGGTCAATCCGTTCGCGAGATATGGGAGTTTGAAGCCAAGAAATGGTTGAGAAGGCAGAAAATTTTTCGCAATTCTGCTGCTCCAAACGCTTAACCAGAATGGCTAGGGAAAAAAATACACAAACCGTTGTAATCGGGCGAGTTTCTACTTTCAGATGCATAATAGGAATCTTTTTGGGTTTAGGTCAATCCGTTCGCGAGATATGGGAGCTTTGAAGCTAAGAAATGGTTGTGAAGACAACAAATTTTTCGCACTTCTGCTGCTTCCAAAAAGCTTAACCAGAATGGCCTAGGGAAAAACTACACATGCCGTTGTAATCGGGCGAGTTCTACTTTCAGATGCAATAGGACTTTTTTGGGTTAGGTCAATCCGTTCGTGAGATATGGGAGTTTGAAGCCAAGAAATGTTGAGAAGGCAAAAAATTTTTCACAATTCTGCTGCTTCCAAACGCCTTAAACCAGAATGGCCCAGGGAAAAAACTACACATACCGTTGTAAATCGGGGCGAGTTTCGAATTCAGATAGGCAATAGGAATTTTTGGGTTAGGTCAATACGTTCGCGAGATGTGGGACTTGTGAAGCCAAGAAATGGTTGAGAAGGCAAACAATTTTTCTCGCAATTCTGCTGCTCCAAACGCTTAACCAGAATGGCCTAGGGGAAAAAATACACATACCGTTGTAATCGGGCGAGTTTCTACTTTCAGATGCAATTAGGGAATTTTTTGGGTTAGGTCATATCCTTTCGCGAGATATGGGAGTTTGAAGCTAAGAAATGGTTGAGAAGACATCAACTTTTCGCTCACTTCTGCTGCTTCCAAACGCTTAACCAGAATGGCCTAGGAAAAAACATACACATACCGCTGGTAATCGGGCGAGTTTCTACTTTCAGACGCAATAGGGAATTTTTGGGTTAGGTCAATCCGTTCGCGTGATGGGACTTTGAAGCTAAGAAAATGGGTTGAGAAGACAACAAATTTTTCGCACTTCTGCTGCTCCAAACGCTTAACCAGAATGGCCTAGGGAAAAAATACACATACCGTTGTAATCGGGCGAGTTTCTACTTTCAGATGCAATAGGAATTTTTGGGTTAGGTCAATCCTTTCGCGATATATGGAGTTTGAAGCTAAGAAATGGTTGAAAAGACACTCAAACTTTTCGCACATCTGCTGCTCCAAACGCTTAACCAGAATGGTCCTAGGGAAAAAAATACACATACCGTTGTACGCAATAGGAATTTTTGGGTTAGGTCAATCCGTTCGCGAGATATGGGAGTTTGAAGCCAAGAAATGGTTGAGAAGGCAAAAAATTTTTCGCAATTCTGCGGCTCCAAACGCTTAACCAGAATGACCTAGGGAAAACATACACATACCGTTGTAATCGGGCGAGTTTCTACTTTCAGGTGCAATAGGAATTTTTGGGTTAGGACAATCCGTTCGTGAGATATGGGAGTTTGAGGCCAAGAAATGGTTGAGAAGGCAAAAAATTTTTCACAATTCTGCTGCTCCAAACGCTTAACCAGATGGCCTAGGGAAAAAAATACAGATACCGTTGTAATCGGGCGAGTTTCTACTTTCAGATGCAATAGGAATTTTTGGGTTAGGTCAATCCGTTCGCGAGGTATGGGAGTTTGAAGCCAAGAAATGGTTGAGAAGGCAAAAAATTTTTCGCAATTCTGCTGCTCCAAACGCTTAACCAGAATTGCCTAGGGAAAAAATACACATACCGTTGTAATCGGGCGAGGTTTCTACTTTCAGATGCAATAGCAATTTTTGGGTTAGGACAATCCTTTCGCGATATATGGGAGTTTGAAGCTAAGAAATGGTTGAGAAGACATCAAACTTTTCGCAATTCTGCGGCTCCAAACGCTTAACCAGAATGGCCTAGGGAAAAAATACACATACCGTTGTAATCGGGCGAGTTTCTACTTTCAGATGCAATAGGACTTTTTTGGGTTTAGGTCAATCCGTTCGTGAGATATGGAGTTTTGAAGCAAGAAATGGTTTGAGAAGGCAAAAAATTTTTCACAATTCTGGCTGCTCCAAACGCGTAACAGAATGGCCCAGGGAAAAAAATACACATACCGTTGTAATCGGGCGGGTTTTCGAATTTCAGATGCAATAGGAATTTTTGGTTAGGTCAATACCTTCGCGAGATATGGGACTTTGAAGACAAGAAATGGTTGTGAAGGCAAAAAAATTTTTTCGCATTCTGCTGCTCCAAACGCTTAACCAGAATGGCCTAGGGAAAAAAAATACAAATACCGTTGTAATCGGGCGAGTTTCTACTTTCAGATGCAATAGGAATTTTTGGGTTAGGTCAATCCTTTCGCGAGATATGGGAGTTTGAAGCTAAGAAATGGTTGAGAAGACATCAAACTTTTCGCACTTCTGCTGCTCCAAACGCTTAACCAGAATGGCCTAGGGAAAAAATACACATACCGCTGTAATCGGGCGAGTTTCTACTTTCAGACGCAATAGGAATTTTTTGGTTAGGTCAATCCGTTCGCGTGATATGGGACTTTGAAGCTAAGAAATGGTTGAGAAGACCAACAAATTTTTCGCACTTCTGCTGCTCCAAACGCTTAACCAGAATGGCCTAGGGAAAAAAATACACATACCGTTGTAAATCGGGCTAGGTTTTTACTTTCAGATGCAATAGGAATTTTGGGTTAGGTCCAATCCTTTCGCGATATATGGGAGTTTGAAGCTAAGAAATGGTTGAGAAGACATCAAACTTTTCGCACTTCTGCTGCTTCAAACGCTTAGCCAGAATGGCCTAGGGAAAAAATACACATACCGTTGTAATCGGGCGAGTTTTCTGCTTTCAGACGCAACAGGAATTTGTGGGTTTAGGTCAATTCGTTCGCGAGATATGGGAGTTTGAAGCCAAGAAATGGTTGAGAAGGCAGGAATTTTTCGCAATTCTGCTGCTCCAAACGCTTAACCAGAATGGCCTAGGGAAAAAATTACAGATACCGTTGTAATCGGGCGAGTTTCTACATTCAGATGCAATAGGAATTTTTTGGGTTAGGTCAATCCGTTCGCGAGGTATGGGAGTTTGAAGCCAAGAAATGGTTTGAGAAGGCAAAAAATTTTTCGCAATTCTGCTGATCCAAAAGCTTAACCAGAATGGCCTAGGGAAAAAATACACATACCGCTGTAATCGGGCGAGCTTCTACTTTCAGATGCAATAGGAATTTTTGGGTTAGGTCAATCCGTTTCGCGAGATATGGGAGTTTGAAGCAAGAAATGGTTGAGAGGGCAAAAATTTTTCGCAATTCTGCTGATCCAAAAGCTTAACCAGAATGGCCCTAGGGAAAAAATACACATATCGTAGTAATCGGGCGAGTTTCTACTTTCAGATGCAATAGCAAATTTTTGGGTTAGGTCAATCCGTTTCGCGAGATATGTGACTTTGAAGCTAAGAAAATGGTTTTGAGAAGACCAACAAATTTTTCGCACTTCTGCTGCTCCAAACGCTTAACCAGAATGGCCTAGGGAAACAATACCCATACCGTTGTAAATCGGACGAGTCCTCTACATTCAGTTACAATAGCAATTTTTGGGCTAGGTCAATCCGTTCTCGAGATATGGGACTTTGAAGCTAAGAAATGGTTGACAAGACAACAAATTTTTCGCACTTCTGCTGCTCCAATCGCTTAACCAAATGGCCTAGGGAAAAAATACACATACCGCTGTAATCGGGCGAGCTTCTACTTTCAGATGCAATAGGAAATTTTTGGGTTAGGTCAATCCGTTTCGCGAGATATGGGAGTTTGAAGCCAAGAAAATGTTGGAGAAGGCAAAAAAATTTTTTCGCAATTCTGCTGATCCAAAAGCTTAACCAAAATGGCCTAGGGAAAAAAAAACAGATACCGTTGTAGTCGGGCGAGTTTCTACTTTCAGATGCAGCAGAATTTTTGGGTTAGGTCAATCCTTTCGCGAGATATGGGAGTTTGAAGCTAAGAAATGGTTGAGAAGACATCAAAACTTTTCGCACTTCTGCTGCTCCAAACGCTTAACCAGAATGGCCTAGGGAAAAAATACACATACCGTTGTAATCGGGCGAGTTTCTACTTTCAGGCGCAACAGGAATTTTGGGTTAATGTCAATCCGTTCGCGAGATATGGGAAGTTTTGAAGCCAAGAATATGGTTGAGAAGACAACAAATTTTTCGCAATTCTGCTGCTCCCAAACGCCTTAACCAGAATGGCCTAGGGAGAAAAATTCACATACCGTTTGTAATCGGGCGTGTTTCTACTTTCAGACGCAAATAGAATTTTGGGTTAGGTCAATCCGTTCGCGAGATATGGGAGTTTTGAAGCTAAGAAATGGTTTGAGAAGGCAAAAAATTTTTCGCAATTCTGCTGCTCCAAATGCTTAACCAGAAATGGCCTAGGGAGAAAATACACATACCGTTGTAATCGGGCGGGTTTCTACTTTCAGATGCAATAGGAAATACTTGGGTTAGGTTAATCCGTTCGCGAGATAAGGGAGTTTGAAGCTAAGAAATGGTTGAGAAGACAACAAATATTTCGCAATTCTGCTGCTCCAAACGCTTGACCAGAGTGGCTAGGGAAAAAATACACATACCGTTGTAATCGGGCGAGTTTCTACTTTCAGATGCAACAGGAATTTTTGGGTTAGGTCAATCCGTTTCACGAGTTATGGGAGTTTGAAGCTAAGAAATGGTTGAGAAGGCAAAAAATTATTCGCAATTCTGCTGCTCCAAACGCTTAACCAGAATGGCCTACGGAAAAAAATGCACACATCGTTTGTAATCGGGCGAGTTTGTCTACTTTCAGATGCAAATAGAAATTTTTGGGTTGGGGTCAATCCGTTCGCGAGATATGGGAGTTTGAAGCCAAGAAATGTTGAGAAGGCAAAAAATTTTTTCGCAATTCTGCTGCTCCAAACGCTTAACCAGAATGGCCTAGGGAGAAAATACACATACCGCTGTATCGGGCTAGTTTTCTACTTTCAGATGCAATAGGAATTTTGGGTTAGGTCAATCCGTTCGCGAGATAAGGGAGTTTTGAAGCCAAGAATGGTTGAGAAGGTAAAAAATTTTTCGCAATTCTGCTGCTCCACTAGCTTAACCAGAATGGCCTAGGAGAAAAATACACATACCGTTGTAATCGGACGAGTTTCTACTTTCAGACGCAGCAGGAATTTTTGGGTTGTGTCAATCCAGTTCGCGAAATATGGGAGTTTGAAGCCAAGAAATGGTTGAGAAGGCAAAAAATTTTTTCGCAATTCTTGCTGCTCCAAACGCTTAACCAGAATGGCCTACGGATAAAATTACACACACCGTTTGTAATCGGGCGAGTTTCTACTTTCAGATGCAATAGGAATTTTTGGGTTGGGTCAATCCGTTCGCGAGATATGGGAGTTTGGAAGCTAAGAAATGGTTTGAGAAGACATCAAACTTTTCGCACTTCTGCTGCTCCAAACGCTTAACCAGAATGGCCTAGGAAAAAATACACATACCGTTGTAATCGAGCGAGTTTCTACTTTCAGGCGCAACAGGAATATTTGGGTTATGTCAATCCGTTCGCGAGATATGGGAGTTTGAAGCCAAGAAATGTTGAGAAGACAACAAATTTTCGCCATTCTGCTGCTCCAAACGCTTAACCAGAATGGCCCTAGGGAGAAAATTCACATACCGGTTGTGATCGGGCGGGTTTCTACTTTCAGATTGCAATAGGAATTTTTGGGTTAGGTCAATCCGTTCGCGAGATATGGGAAGTTTGAATCCAAGAAATGGTTGAGAAGGCAAAAAATTTTTCGCAATTCTGCTGGCTCCAAATGCTTAACAGAAATGGCCTAGGGAAAAAATACACATACCGTTGTAAGTCGGGCGAGTTTCTCCTTTCAGACGCAGCAGGAATTTTTGGGTTGTGTCAATCCGTTCGCGAATATGGGAGTTTGAAGCCAAGAAATGGTTGAGAAGGCAACAAATTTTCGCAATTCTGCAGCTCCAAACGCTTAACCAGAATGGCCTACGGAAAAAAATACACACACCGTTGTAAATCGGGCGAGTTTTTCTACTTTCAGATGCAACAGGAATTTTGGGTTAGGTCAAACCGTTCGCGATATGGGCGTTTGAAGCCTAAGAAATGGTTGAGAAGGCCAAAAAATATTCGCAATTCTGCTGCTCCACACGCTTAACCAGAATGGCCTAGGGAAAAAATACACATACCGTTGTAATAGGGCTAGTTTCTACTTTCAGACGCAGCAGGAATTTTTGGGTTGTGTCAATCCGTTCGCGAAATATGGAGTTTGAAGCCAAGAAATGGTTGAGAAGGCAAAAAAATTTTCGCATTCTGCTGCTCCAAATGCTTTAACAGAATGGCCTAGGGAAAAAATACACATACCGTTGTAATCGGGCGAGTTTCTAACTTTCAGACGCTACAGGAATTTTTGGGTTAGGGTCAATCCGTTCGCGAGATATGGGAGTTTGAAGCCAAGGAATGGTTGAGAAGGCAAAAAATTTTTCGCACTTCTGCTGCTCCAAACGCTTAACCAGAATGGCCTAGGGAAAAAATACACATACCGTTGTAATCGAGCGAGTTTCTACTTTCAGGCGCAACAGGAATATTTGGGTTATGTCAATCCGTTCGCGAGATATGGGAGTTTGAAGCCAAGAAATGTTGAGAAGACAACAAATTTTTCGCCATTCTGCTGCTCCAAACGCTTAACCAGAATGGCCTAGGGAGGAAAATTCACATACCGTTTGTGATCGGGCGGTTTTCTACTTTCAGATGCATAGGAATTTTTGGGTTAGGTCAATCCGTTCGCGAGATATGGGGAGTTTGAATCCCAAGAAATGGTTGAGAAGGCAAAAAATTTTCGCAATTCTGCTGCTCCAAATGCTTAACCAGAATGGCCTAGGGAAAAAATACACATACCGTTGTAATTCGGGCGAGTTTTTCTCCTTTCATGACGCAGCAGGAATTTTTGGGTTGTGGTCAATCCGTTCGCGAAATATGGGAGTTTGAAGCCAAGAAATGGTTGAGAAGGCAACAAATTTTTCGCAATTCTGCAGCTCCAAACGCTTAACCAGAAATGGCCTACGGAAAAAATACACACACCGTTTGTAATCGGGCGAGTTTCTACTTTCAGATGCAACAGGAAATTTTTGGGTTAGGTCAATCCGTTCGCGAGATATGGGCGTTTTGAAGCTAAGAAATGGTTGAGAAGACAACAAATATTTCGCAATTCTGCTGCTCCAAACGCTTGACCAGAGTGGGCTAGGGAAAAAATACACATACCGTTGTAATCGGGCGAGTTTCTACTTTCAGATGCAACAGGAATTTTTGGGGTTTGGTCAATCCGTTCGCGAGATATGGGAGTTTTGAAGCTAAGAAATGGTTGAGAAGGCAAAAAATTATTCGCAATTCTGCTGCTCCAAACGCTTAACCAGAATGGCCTACGGAAAAAATACACACATCGTTGTAATCGGCGAGTTTCTACTTTCAGATGCATAGGAATTTTTGGGTTGGGTCAATCCGTTCGCGAGATATGGGAGTTTGAAGCCAAGAAAATGGTTGAGAAGGCAAAAAATTTTTCGCAATTCTGCTGCTCCAAAACGCTTAACCAGAATGGCCTAGGGAGAAAATACACATACCGCTGTAATCGGGCTAGTTTTCTACTTTCAGATGCAATAGGAATTTTTTGGGTTAGGTCAATCCGTTCGCGAGATATGGGAGTTTGAAGCCAAGAAATTGGTTGAGAAGGTAAAAAATTTTTCGCAATTCTGGCTGCTCCACAAGCTTAACCAGAATGGCCTAGGGAAAAAATATCACATACCGTTGTAATCGGACGAGTTTTCTACTTTCAGACGCTACAGGAATTTTTGGGTTAGGTCAATCGTTCGCGAGATATGGGAGTTTGAGCAAGGAATGGTTGAGAAGCAAGAAATTTTCGCAATTCTGCTGCTCCAAACGCTTAACCAGAATGGCCTAGGGAAAAAATACACATACCGTTGTAATCGGGCGAGTTTTCTCCTTCAGATGCAACAGGAATTTTGGTTAGGTCAATCCGTTCGCGAGATATGGAGTTTTGAAGCTAAGAAATGGTTGAGAAGGCAAAAAATTATTCGCAATTCCCTGCTGCTCCACAAGCTTAACCAGAATGGCCTAGGGAAAAAAATACACATACCGTTGTAATCGGGCGAGTTTCTACTTTCAGACGCAGCAGGAATTTTTTGGTGTGTCAATTCCGTTCGCGAAATATGGGAGTTTGAAGCCAAGAAATGGTTGAGAAGGCAAAAAAATTTTTCGCAATTCTGCTGCTCCAAACGCTTAACCAGAATGGCCTACGGAAAAAAATAACACACACCGTTGTAATCGGGCGAGTTTCTACATTTCAGATGCAATAGGAATTTTTTTGGGTTGGGTCAATCCGTTCGCGAGATATGGGAGTTTGAAGCTAAGAAATGGTTAGAAGACATCAAACTTTTCGCACTTCTGCTGCATCCAAACGCTTAACCAGAATGGCCTAGGGAAAAAATACACATACCGTTGTAATCGAGCGAGTTTCTACTTTCAGGCGCAACAGGAATATTTGGGTTATGTCAATC